>NW_007728105.1:272856-335248 GCF_000696425.1 Galeopterus variegatus | reverse complement strand
CGACGCTGGCCGGGGGCTCCCCACGCTACCAGCCCTGTCTGAGATCTGCGGGGAGAGTGGGATTGTAGGCCGGTCCACAGGCCACGGGGTGCCCCGCGTCGAGGTAAGCAAATGGCACGTCTCAGTGTGGAGCTGAGCCAACCGGAATGGCTGGCCTGCCCTCATTAAGCCGTCCATCTCTGCCCCCACCCGAGAAAATGGAGGCAGCTCTGCTGTGGGCACCTAGCTTGGTGTGGTAGGCGGGAGCCTGGCGGGCGGGGAGAAGTCGTGCTTCGCCCCACATGTGGGGCTGGGCTGGGGGTGACTCACAGAGCTCGCAGCGTTGGGATGGTCCGGCGCGCCTCATTCCGTTTCTGTGCCGGTTCTGCTGGCTTTCCTGGCCTTTGTTGACTGGGCCGCTTGCCCGTTCCCGCAGCCGGGCTTGGGTGCTCTAAGGAGTCCTCCTCTGTGTTGGCCCCAAAACCTCGAATCTGCTGCCGCTTGTTTGTCGATGCAGGGTCGTTGTTGAAAGAATTATTCGCCTTTTGTTGCTCTTGGAAATGCAATTAATACTCTGGTATCACAGCGCACAGCTCTCAGGATCATGCTGTCTCCTGGCGCGGCTGCTCCAGACCCGTCGCCATCTTGCCTCCATACTATGCTAAGAATTGATTGCTTATCTGAAAGTCAAATTTAACTGGACCTCCTGAGTGTTTTATGGCAACCCTCCTGGAGATGCTAGTTGGGGCAGTGGAAGGGAAGGTTTCTATGATGCTAAACTAGTTTGTAAGGGATGGAGCAGGAGCCTTGACCTGCCCTGACTTTTTGTTTTGAAGAATGTGAAACCTAGAGAAAAGGTGAAAGAAACGTGTAATCAGCACCCTTATATCCTTTACCTAAATTGACAAATTGTTAATATTTTCCTATATTTGCTTTATCTCATAATCTAAGAATATATTATTTGTATTATTATATTAAGCATTTAAAAATAAGTTTTTGACATAACACCTCATTGCTAAATATTTAATCATGTACTTTTAAAGAATGAGTGATTTCTTATATACAGTCAATTACCAAATTCAGAACATTTGGTATGAATATAGTCATCCAATATAAAATCACTATTTAAGTATAACCACCTGAAAAAAAAATATAACCACCTCCCACCATGTCTTTTATAACAATTTTCTTTTTCTGATGCAGGACCCAATCCAGGGTATTATATTTAGTTTTGACCTAGGATAGTTTCTCAGCACCCTCTTGAGACCTCAGTTTTTGGTCTTTTACGCTATTTTTTTTTTTAAAGTTTAGGCTAGTTGTTTTCTAGAATGCCATTCAATTTGGATTAAAATTGTTCAATGATTTTATTCATGTTATGCATTTTTTGGCAGAAATACTGCATAAGTGATGTCGCGTCTTGCTCAGTGCATTGTATCTGGAGGCACTTGGTGTCAGTTTGCTTCAATTAACAAGCCTTCCATGGAGAAATACTATCTAAATATCCATTTCCCCAATTAACTTTCATCCAATCATTTTCCACCCATTAATAATTCTCATCTGAATAAATTATTTCCATAGTGGTTGGAAAATGATTTTCTAACTCTGTCATTACTTATGTTTATTTTTTGGCATTCTACTGTGAAGAGTTTTCCCTTTACCCCCTTTACCCATCTATCTGTCTGCCTATCATCTTTGTCTGTCTGTCTGTCTGTCTGTCTGTCTGTCTATCTATCTATCTATCTATCTATTTACCTACCTACCTGTCTATTTATCTATTACTTGTCTCAGTATGAACTCTTAGATTTTAAAAAAAATTTTGTTGTGCTATATAAATCATTACTGTCATCATTTTGATGCCCAACTTGTCCCGATTTTGACAGTGGGAGCCCATTTAATCTGGTTCCTGTGTTCTTTTGAGTTTCTGAGTGCTTCCTCACTTTCTTGCCTAACAGAATATTTCAGGTTCAGTTGTACTTTACTTTCCCTACCCCTGGATCATCCATTTCTCCATGGAGCCTTCGTTTCTTTTAGTGGAGATTTATACCTTTTTAAGTACAAGATTATTAATTTATAAAATAGGAATGGCACATAATAACAATACTTACAGAGTTGTTTTGAGTGTTAAATGAGAAAATCTATGTAAAAGATTTTGCACAATACCTGGCACGTAGTGTATGCTCAATAAATTGGTTTTAGTTCAACTAATTCCAATGGAGTATAAATAATGAAAGCATGGCTAGATATTTCAGGGCAAAAATTGGATAAATTGGATAAAAAGTAGATAAGTTTAGAGAATGTGAATTACAGTGTCCTCTGAGGGAAAGAAAAGGTTAACAGATTTTTAAAATAAATCCAAAAATACCTACTTTGCCTCTTGACGCATAGATGAGAAACAGTTTGCCATCACATGTAGCATCTTAGCATAAACAGTTACCAATCTTGTGCTCAAGTCCTTTTGCAAATAGCATACAAAATAAGTCATACTCTCAAGGAAATGAATTCTTAGTTCTGATGATGTGGAAAGGGATTTTACATAAAACTTTCAATCCCAAAGCATTTCATTTTCATGGGTACAGAATAGTCAGTTATATGGTTGTATAAAAATTTATTTAGCCAACACCCTGTTGCTGAGCACTGTTTCTAATACTCCCCTATTAAACGTAATACCCCTTTGCAGTTTAATTTATTACAACTCACTTTTGTCTCTTCCATTAAATAGAGAGCTGCTTGAAGACCAAGGACAAATGTTGTTTCTCTAAGTTTCCCTAGCACCCAGTAGTCTGCCCGGATCCATTTGGCACTCAATAAATATTTCTTAAAGGCATGCATAGTCTATAAATATCTCAAGCTCATTCCTATATTTGGGATTTTGTGTTTATGGCGGGAGGCTTGGTAAGACAGAATCTAAAAATAATTTTAGCAAAAGAAACTGGAAACTGCTTCTCCAAGGTGATGCAGTGTGTAGCCTAGGAGTAGAGGTTCTCTGAATCTATCTTGAACCTCTAAATAACATTTTAGATATACAAATAGGAGGGAGATAGACACTCATATTTTTTTTTTATGGTCTGATAAAGGTTTTCTCTCATAATTCTCCTTGGTACCCATAGTTGTTCCCTGGGAAGAAGGGAAACATTTGCATAAAGGAAGGAGCTCCATGGGAATAAAGGCAGTGACAGTCTTTTCATCTTTTTGTGAGACTGAGAGTTACTAGCCTCTCTCTGATTGATCAGAAGAGATGCTCACCCCCAGAAAAGAGAGAGTACTCTTTTTCTGCTAGGGTCTAGAATTTGGGGGAGGGGGATGTCTGGATCTCACACAGCTTGTGGTTGAGGCTTTGAGGCCCTCTGAACCCAGCTGCTTTGGCCCAACAATTCTGCTTTGAGGACAAAAGGTAAGTATGTAAATGGACATTTTTGAAAAGGCTATAACCTAGAGAGTTCCAGGGCTGGTGCTCTGAGTTTTGTACAAGCATCTAAATTAGTCTGGCTGTAGAGAAAGAAAGCCATCTCTGTGGGATGGGTTTTCATAGCAACACCATGTAATAATGATGATGGCAAATGAAGCTGGCAACTGGGGTCTCCTGCTGGGCTAAGAAGACAGTTGGTCTCTTCTAGTCTGATTTGGACTGAGTTGGCGACCACAATTCTTATACAAATGAGGGTGGTGTGTGTACTGGTTTTTAACAGGAGACACCGGAATTTCTGCTAATATGGGCTAGTGGAGTAATGAGTCATTGAAGAAATAAAAGAAATGTGAAGCATTAATATTTGCAGCTGGCAAAGCAAGCTGTATTAGAAACAAGTGCCTTCTTATTGTTTTACCCTTCACGTATTCAAGCTATAAGCCATCTCCAAGTGTATCAATCAGCTATTGTTATGTAATAAAACTCAGTGGCTAAAATAATTTTTTTTTCATGTGTCGTGAGGCGCCTAATCTAGGATGGGCTCAGCTGGATAGCTCTACTTCAAAATGTGAGTCCAGGTGAGTTTGGCTCCTTACAGAAAGTTGGGCTCAGGTCTCCTCTATATGTGTTCATTCTGGGACTCAGGGTGAGGAAGCAGCAGCTACCTGAGGAAGGCCTTTCTCTAAAGGATGTCAGAAGTTCAAAAGGACATACCCTACCACTGGAGCACATTTCAAGCCTTTGCTTGCTAACATTCTCTTGGTCAAAGCAAGGCACAATGTATTCCCAAAATTAAGATACAGGGGAATACGCTCTGTAATGGAGAAACTGCAAAGTCACATATCAAAGCCTGTGGATGTAGGCTGGGGTGAAGAATGGAGCCAGTAAATCAATCTATAACTCCAGAGATCAGATTAACCTCCTCTATGAGCTTTTCTTTGTCTATTTTCATTCTCACTAAAGTTGCTCTCTTTGAAACTCATCTAGAAGGAAATTCATCTTATGATTTAGTTAAATTTGGTCTTGTGTTGTTTATGTTCCTTGATCTTTTCTCATCAGCTAAATTGAGAGCAATTTAATGATGGTGATCATATCTTATGTTTTTGTATACTTCCTGCATGTCTTACAACAGTGGTGAGCACATTTGCATATATTAGATACCAATAAAAACCTAAGTAATATATTTATAGGAGTCACATAAGAAGCATATCCTGGAGAAAAATATATATTATAGTTGCTAAGATCATGAAAGATAGGCTATAAGCATACAACACCTTCTTAAAGAATTTGGCATAAACTAGACTGCCTAGACCTTTTCCAAATAAATATAAATCTTAAAGTGGAAGAACTTGTATGTTTCTGGGCTGCCTACTGCTGTCATATTAACTATTTCTGGTATAATGGCAGGCTGTCTCCTCTATAATCAAAGGAGAATGTACAGATTGACAATTCTTCCAACTATTCAAATGTCTCTTAAAAAATAAAATTGGTGTTAAGTTACAGGCATTTCTGATTGTGCAGGTTATTTTGACCTGATGGATTTTCAAATTTCTTAACAGAATATAAAATGAAAGCTGCAGCTTATTTTTAAGTGCAAATCTTGTGTGCAGCGAATGAAGTCACATTTTTAATTTATTCATTTATTTGTTTGTGCTGTTGGAAAACCACTTTGCAGCAAGTGTGAGGGGGAATACATATTAGGCTAATAACAGCAGAATCATGGAAACGAGGCATGTAGACAAATCTGTTTCTAGAAAATAATGTGGAGTTACAGAAGGTTAAGAATCTGTAAAGATCAATGGATGCCAAGAGCTAAAAATAGATAAGCAGCATGGAGATGCAGCAACATGGATGAGTCTGGAGAAAATTATGTTAAGTGAAATAAGCCAGACAAGGAAAGAGAAATACCACATGTTCCTACTTATAACTAGGTGCTAAGAAAGGAGGAAGGAAGGAAGGAAGGAGGGAAGGAAAGAAAGAAAGAAAGAAAAAGACCACAACAATACATTGTACTTTCAGAAGGAGAGAACAAACCTAAGGATACTAGAGATGGGGGGGAAGTAGGGTGGGGATTTGGGGAGGGATAGATTGAGTAAAGGGCATAAAGAAAAATCACGATTTGTAATAATGAATTTGCTAATAATAAATAAAAATTTTTTAAAAAGTGAAAAGAAAAAGAAAACATCAAAGAACCACTGATAGTGTTTAGGATAGGTGTTTTGTATTTGTTCCCTATTGCAAATTCCTAAAATTTCAAGAGACATTTAGAAATCCTCCAAACAGATCATTTTTATTATGCATGGTGTCTAAACTCCTGTGCGTGCCTTTCTTTTCCACTTTAAACAAGCACAATCACATATGTATACACACACACAAACACACACACACGTGCTCAGACACACCTTTGACTTACATAATGAAACACATTGTTAAATTATGAGTGAAACGAATTCAGTAAAAAGTGTTAATGTGAGTGATAAAAGACGAGGATGGTTGTAAAAAGTAACAATGATTCTTAAGTATAATGCTTCCTATATCCACATGAAAATTTTGTAACTATTATTATTGAAACATCTTCATATAATTTGGGAGATAATACATCATGCTTTCTTTGCCAGAAATGCAGATGTTTTGATGAGTGCTTTGTTCTTAATTTCCTCTCAGTTTCAGTGGAGTGTCAGGAAACACTTTTGCTCTTTTGAAGGCATCTATGAGGAGTGAAACAGGAAGACCATGGTATAAAACTAGGCAGCTTTATTTGTTTGCAGACATCTCCAAATTTTATACTTCCTATCCCCCAAATCCCAAAGGAATCCCAGAGTTCATGTCCTGTGTTTAGGAAAATAAGGGAAAATTACAAAAAAGCTATCCTTTTTCCTTCTTTCTAGGCCTCTAGGGTTCATAATATTTTTGGCCCCAACCTGTAACTCACAGCCCATTCTGAAAGTTGATAAGTAGTAAAACATGGTATTTTTACATTAATTTACCATTTCCTTCCATTTACCAATTATAAGTTTGGAGTTCTTTTCATATTCTTATCATATCCAAGGTTAAACCACTGCCATTTGTGACTTCTGATCTCTGGGATATGTATGGCACACTATATTAGTTTGCTAGGGCAGTTTTAGTTTGCTAGGGCTGCCATAACAAAGTACCACAGTCTGGATGGCTTAAACAGTAGAAATGTATTTTCTCGCAATTCTGGAGACTAGAACCTGAGATCAAGGTGTCCACAGGGTTGGCTTTTTCTGAGGTCTCTAATTTTGGTTTGTAGATGGCCACCTTCTCCCTGTGACTTCACATGGACGCAGACACCAGTCATAAAGACACTAGTCATATTGGCTTAGGATCCACCCATATGACCTCATTTTACCTTAATTACCTCTTTAAAGACCTTATCTGCAAATACAGTCACATTCTGAGGTACTGGAAGTTAGTGCTTCAACATATGAACTTGAGAGTGAAACAATTCAGCCCATAACACACACTTTACCAACATGGTACAAGAATATGTAGGCCACTGTGTCTGTAGAGAAAAATCTCTGTTTCAAGTCCTATTTTTCTGAATCACACTAATGTAAATATTTGTAGTTCAACATATGGTTAGCAAGTCAGAAGTGCCTCAGGGACTTTAAAAAATGTTTTAGATATTCCAACACATTTGGTAGGTAATCCAGTCCTATTGGGCAGACTGCCTGGAATTCAAATCTATACCCACACTGAATAGAGGCCAGATATAGCATTTTTTCCTCACCCTCTACTCTTCACCCCACCCCAACTAAGTGAGTTGGAATTATTGGGGGGAAAAAAAGATTATGAGTAGATGAATCAAGGAGAAATTCCAAACTCTCTTCCTAAATATCTTCCAGCTTTCATCTAAAGCATCATATATATTTTTTTCAAAGATCTATTATCACAGTGGGAATGACATAACATAACTCCTTTATTATATGTCTCTCATAGGTGCAATGCTACAAATATTTGAGATGTCACATCTCCCTCCCGCCCTCCCTTCCTTTCTTCTTTCTCCTCTGTCTGTCTCTGTCTCTGTCCCTACCTCCTCTCTCTCTCTTTCCTTGATCTTCTAATTTCTTAGTTCACACATACAAGCAGGCAGGGTTAGCCTTAAGTAAACTGACTGCTAATGCAATTCATTTGCCAATCATTTCTCCTTGATCACTCCAAGTCAGAGGATGAGAACAATGAAGTTAATAAGGAAACAGAAATGAAGAGAAGCAGGGAAGGACAGTGATAAGGAAAAATAGCACAGGATAGAGAAGCATAGGGGAAAAGGACAGGCTGTGACCTCAGTCAGGGGCACACTGGAACACAGATGGGAGGAGAAGAGTAAAGGCTTCTCCCTGTGACCCTCAGTGTGTTAGTATGCAGCTGATCACATTACCCAATTGGATTTTCTAACAAAAATCTCAGTTGAAGGAAAAATGTTATTCTGAAGATAATATGTGTATAAATTACTTATTTATAGAAGTGGCACCAGCCTCACACAGTTTCCACAGGTATGAGGGATAATCTACAAACAAAATATTAGAATCTACCAATGTAGAAAGCATCAAGATTGTAATGAGAAAGATTATTTATTTATTTATTTATTTATTTTTAGCAGCATGAAAAGTGTCAGCCTGCTGTCCCTGGGGATAACTATGTAGTTGTCTGCAGGTCATGTTGCTCTGTAAACTGTTCCAATGCTATCAAGAAGGAATTATAGAGAGCACATTCCTTTTTTACTGCTTGATGGCCAGAAGTAATTTTAATAGATTCCTGAATTTTGTCACCAGGCAAGCCAGGAACATATGGAAATCATTTTTAGTTGTTAATAATTTTGTTTCTGCTGGGAATTGTAAAGAGGATTTATTTTAATCATTTTAGTACACGTTAAAGGTACTGCTGATAGCTAGGGGCCAGGATGATTAATTACTTCAGGGGTATTCACTAATGGGCCCATGTGAAAGTGGGATTTTAGCTGTCAGAAGACAACACACCCAAATGGCACTCCAACTGTCCAAGTCGCACAGGTGTTAAAGGAACCTGGGCCTTCTGCCAAGGTCAGAAAGCAAAGACTGGTTATACATCAATAAATGCTGTAAAACATCTCTCATTCTTCTGAACATCTGCCAGCAACGTGAAACACACTGAAGCATTGTGGGTCCAGGGTTTGGCTTAGGAAGTTGTTAATTCCATGATCCTGGGCAAATTACTTCACTTTTCTCTTCCTCAGTGTCTTTATCCGCAAAAATGAAGATAACAATAGCAACTACCTACCTATAATAGCACTTTGGAGGTCATATAAGTCGATGTAGGTAAGTCTTATAGCACCAAGCTTGACACAGTGCTCAGTGAATTATAACTGTTATTATTAACAATTATTGTTATTGTTATGCTTAAAATCTGTGTCTGCATTATACATATTAGTGTTGAGGAGAGAGTAGACCCAGGCCTAGAATTTTGATGGTATTCATTGCAAATAATGGGTTTGCAATTTAGAAAATAGACTTTACAACATTTTCTGCATGGAAAAATTCTTAATGTTTTAATTCTCTCCAGATCCTTTAACTATTTAGACATCAACTCAGGATATATTCAGTCATGCTTTTGTTTTATTTTGCTTGTGCCTTTGTTACTCAATAATATTTTTTCTATCTAAATAAGAGTTTGTGGTATTCTTTGGTTATTTTTAACATTCAAAGTTTATACGATCAGATTGAGCCTTTTTTCTACTTTTATTCAGTCTGTTTCCTAGAATTCAACATCTGTAACCTTTCCATTGAATAAGCAGGGTTCATACGATGTAATTATAAAACAACTTTATTTTTGTCTCCCAATATCTGTCTCCTTAAATTTATTCTATGGGGCTGGGTCTTTTGTTGGTCTTTGATCAAATTTAAGGAAGGAAAGATTTTGATGGTCACTTTTAGGTAATAAAACAAGTATGCTCAGTAATTAATTTGTCCCATCAAAATATTAAATTTCATTTGAAGGTAAATGTTCTCTCTTCTAGTCTGCTTGCTGCAGGCTGGTTGATGGTGGGTGGGTAGGTGGGTGGAGATTCTGGTTGGCTTGCTCTTTCTTTCTCCTCTTGCATATTAACCCCTGCTCCCCCAAAGCAATTTCAGACCACTCTAGGTTTACTGCTGGGGGAGGCAGAAAGGTAGAAGACAAGAACATTCTTGCTTGCCTGTCATTGTTTTGGTGGTCTAGTATCAGTGCTCTCTAGATCTGGCAGATGTTTAAAGCTTTCTTTTGGGGCAACTTTATGAATTCATCAGAGACCTCTGTGGCTTTTTGTCTCTCTTCATTTCATTGCTGGGGATCTCTCACTCTCACTTTCAGTTCCTTTGACAGGAGCTAATGTATCTCTGATTGCCCTTGCCTGATTAATTAACTCCTTCCTGAGCTCCTAATCATCGGTGGCACTTTCGGCTTCTTTCTGTATGTCCCTTTATTTATTTATTTATTTAAGTTTTATTTTATTATGTCAATATACAATGTGTTTGATTATTGTGGCCCATTACAGAAACCTTCCTCTCTCCTCCCTCTCCTCCTTACCTCCCAACAAATTCCTTCTGTTTGCTTGTCCTATCAACTTCAAGGAATTGTAATTGTTGTGTCTTCTTCCCTCCCCCACAAGTTGTTTGTGTATTTATTTATTTATTTATAGCTCCCACCAATAAGTGAGAACATGTGATATTTCTCTTTTTGTCCCTGACTTGTTTCACTTAATATAAGTCTCTGTAGGTCAATCCATGTTGCTGCAAATGGCAGTATTTCATTCTTTTTTTATAGCAGAGTAGTATTCCATTGTGTAGATATACCACATTTTCTGTATCCACTTATCTGATGATGGACATTTGGGCTGGTTTCAACTCTTGGCTATTGTAAATAGTGCTGCAAAAAACATGGGAGTACAGGTATACCTTCGACTTGATGATTTCCATTCCTATGGGGGTATTCCCAGCAGTGGGATAGCTGGGTCATATGGTAGATCTATCTGCAACTGTTTGAGGAACCTCCATACCATTTTCCATAGAGGCTGCACCATTTTGCAGTCCCACCAACAATTTATGAGAGTTCTTTATTCTCCACGACCTCGCCAGCATTTATCATTCACAGTCTTTTGGATATTAGTCATCCTAACTAGGGTGAGATGGTATCTCAGTGTGGTTTTGATTTGCATTTTTCAAATGCTGTGAGTGATGTTCAGCATTTTTTCATGTGTCTTTTGGCCATTCGTATATCTTCCTTTGTGAAATGCCTATTTAGTGCTTTTGCCCATTTTTTAATTGGGTTACTTGTTTTTTTGTTGTAAAGTTGTTTGACTTCTTTGTATATTCTGGATATTACTCCTTTGTCAGATGTATATTTTGCAAATATTTTCTCCCACTCTGTTGGATTACTCCTTTGTCAGATGTATATTTTGCAAATATTTTCTCCCACTCTGTTGGCTGTCTCTTAACTCTGTTAATTGTTTCTTTTGCTGTACAGAAGCTTTTTAGTTTGATATAATCCCATTTATTTATTTATTTTTCCTTTGGTTGCCCGTGCTTTTGGGGTCATATTCATGAAGTCTGTGCTCAGTCCTACTTCCTGAATTGTTTCTCCTATGTTTTCTTTGAGTAGTTTATTGTTTCAGGGTATATATTTAATTGCTTAATCCATTTTGAGTTGATTTTGGTACATGGTGAGAGGTATGGGTCTAGTTTAATTCTCCTGCTTATTAATATCCTGTTATCCCAGCACAATTTGCTGAAGAGGCAGTCTCTTCCCCAGTGTATAGGCTTGGTGCCTTTGTCAAAGATCAGATGACTGTATGTGTGTGGGTTGAATTCTGGATTCTCTATTCTATTCCATTGATCAGTGTGACTGTTTTTATGTCAGTACCATGCTGTTTTGGTTATTATAGCTTTGTAATATAGTTTAAATTCTGGTAGTGTTATGCATCAAACTTTATTTTTTTTGCTCAGCGTTGCTTTGGCTATGTGTGGTCTTTTGTTATTCCATATAAGTGTCTGGATAGTTTTTTTCCATTTCTGAGAAAAATATCATTGGAATCTTGATGGGGATTGCATTGAATTTGTATATCACTTTGGGTAGTATGGACATTTTCACAACGCTGATTCTTCCAATCCAAGAGCATGGAATATCTTTCCATCTTCATGTGTCCTCTTTAATTTCTCTCAGCAGTGGTTTATAATTCTCATTATAGAGATTTTTCACATCCTTTGTTAACTCAATTCCTAAGTATTTTGTTTTTTTTGGTAACTATTGTAAATGCGCAAACTTTCTTGATTTCTCTTTCTGCATGTTCACTATTGCAAAATAGAAATGCTACTGATTTTTTGTTGATTTTGTATCCTGCTACTTTGCTGAAATCCTGTATCAACTCCAGCAATTTTTCTGTAGAGGCTTTAGGCTGTTTGATATACAGGATCATGTCATCTGCAAACAGGGACAGTTTGACTTCATCTTTTCAATCTAGATGCACTTTATTTCCTTCTCTTCTCTGACTGCGCTGGCTAGTACTTCCAACACTACGTTGAATAGGAGTGGTGAGAGCGGGAATCCTTGTCTAGTTCCTGTTCTTAAAGGAAAAGCTTTCAGCTTTTCCCCATTCAAGAAGATATTGGCAGTGGGTTTATCATATATGGCTTTAATTATGTTGAGATACTTTCCATCTATACCTAACTTATAGAGAGTCTTTGTCATGAATGAGTGTTGAATTTTTTCCAATGCTTTTTCAGCATCTATAGAGATGATCATATGGTTCTTGTGTTTGATTTTATTTATATGGAGTATCACATTTATTGATTTGCATATGTTGAAACAACCTTGCATCACTGGGATAAATCCCACTTGATCATATGTCTTGCTGTATTCTGTTAGCTAGTATTTTATTGAAGATTTTTGCATCTATGTTCATCAAGGATATTGTCCTGTAGTTTTCATTTTTAGCTGTATCTTTACCTGGTTTTGGAATCAGGGTGATGTTTGCCTCATTGAATGAATTTTGGAGAATTGCCTCTGTTTCAATCTTTTGGAATAGTTTGTAGAGAATTGGTGTCATATCCCCTTTGAATGTTTGGTAAAATTCTGCTGTGAATCCATCTGGTCCTGAACTTTTCTTTGTTGGGAGCCTTCTGAAAGCAGCTTCAGTCTTTTTTATTGTTATTGGTCTATTCAGATTTTCTATATCTTCTTGGCTCAGTTTTGGAAGCTTGTATGTGTCCAGAAATTTATCATTTTCCTACAGATTTTCAAATTTGTTGGCATATAGATGTTTATAGTAGTCTTGAGTGATTCCCTATATTTCAGATGTATTAGTTGTAGTATCACCTTTTTCATTGCTAATTTTTGTTATTTGGATATTCTCTCTTCATTTTTGCGCTAGCCATGCTAATGGTTTGTCAATTTTATTTATCTTTTCAAAAAACCAACTGTTTGATTCATTGATCTTTTGTATTGTTTTTTAGGTTTCAATTTCATTAAGTTCTCCTCTGATCTTAATGATTTTTTTCCATCTGCTAACTGTGGGTTTGGATTGTTCTTGTTTTTCTAGTTCTTTAAAGTGAAGTATTAGGTTGTTCACTTGCCATCTTTCCATTCTTCTGAAGTAAGCATTTAATGTGATAAATATCCACTTTGTACTGCTTTTGCAGTATCCCACAGCTTTTATAATGATGTATCATTATTTTCATTAGTTTCAATAAATTTTTTGATTTCCTGTTTGATTTCTTCTTAGACCCATATGTCATTAAGTAGAACGCTGTTTAATTTCCATGTGTTTGCATAGTTTCCAGAATCTCTTTTTTTTATTGAATTCTAATTTTAATCCATTGTGGTCTGAGAAAATACTTGGGATAATTCCATTATTTTTGTATTTGTTGAGACTTTATTTGTGACCTAACATGTGGTCTATCATGGAGAATGATACATATGCTGGTGAGAAGAATGAATATTCTGAGGTTGTTGGATGGAATGTTGTGTAGATATCTGCCAAGTTCAGTTGGTCTGGTATGTTGTTTAGATCTTGTGTTTCTTTGCTGATTCTTTCCCTAGATGATCTGTTCAATATTGTCAGAGGGGTGTTCAGGTCCCCTGCTACTATGGGATTAGTGTCTATTTACTTCTTTAGGTGTAAGGGAATTTTCTTTATGCATCTGGCTGCTCCAACATTGGGTGTGTATATATTTATGATTGTTATGACTTCTTGGTGGATGAATCCTTTTATCCTTATGTAGTGGCCCTCATTATCTCTTTTTATGGTTTTTAGTTTAAGGTCTATTTTATCAGATATAAGAGTAGCTACTCCAGCTCATTTTTCATTTCTGTTTGCATGATAAATCTTTTTCCATCCTTTCACTCTTAGACTATGTGAGTCTTTAAGGCGAGGTGGGTCTTTTGAAGACAGCATATTGTTGGATCCTCCTTTGTAATCCAGTCAGTGAGTCTGTGTCTTTTGATTGGGGAATTTAAGCCTTTTACATTAAGAGTTGTTATTGAAAAGTGTTGATTTACACCTAGCATTTTTATTGATTTTTGTTTGGATGTCTTAAGTGTCTTTTGTTCCTTTCTTTCTGATTTACTGTTTCTTTCCTGTATTTATTGGTTCCTTGGGTTGTAGATAGCCTTTTTTTATTGTTTTCTCTTCATTTTTGGCATTTTAATTTTACTGGTGGGTTTTGATTTTTCTTGAATTTTTATGTCAGTGGTAGTTATTTTTCAGGTACCCAACCCAGGCGTCCCTTGAGAATTTCCTATACGGGTGGTCATTTGGTAGTGAACTCACACAGTTTTTGTTTGTCTGAGAAATATGCTTTTTGCCCTTCATTTCAGAAGGATAGCCTTACAGGGTAGAGTATTCTTGGCTCACAATCTCTGTCTTTTATTATTTTGAATATATCATCCCATTCCTTTCTGGCTTTTAGGGTTAGAGTTTGTGATGAAAAGTCTGATGTGAGTCTTATTGGGGCTCCCTTGTAGGTGATTTAATGCTTCTCTCTTGTGGCTTTTAAGATTCTCTCCTTGTTTTTGAGTGTTGCCAGTTTGACTATAACATGTCTTAGCAAAGACCTTTTTGGGTTGAATATGTTTGGGGATCTTTGAGCTTCCTGAATCTGAAGATCTATGTCTTTTCCTATACCTTGGGAGTTTTCTGCCACTATTTTGTTGAATATGTTTTCAATGCAATCTCCTTCATCCTCCCCTTCTGGAATACCAATGACTCGGATATTTGAGTGCTTAAGGTTGTCTGATATCTCTCTTAGATTTTCTTCAATGTTTTTAATTCTTTTTTCTTTCCTTTTTTTTGTCTGCCTGTTTTATTTCAAAAAGCCCATCTTCAAGGTCAGAAGTTCTCTCTTCTGCTTCTGCAAGCCTGCTGATTAAACTCTCTGTTGTGTTTTGTATTTCGTTAAATGAATTCTTCAGGTCGGCAAGCTCTGCTACATTCATTTTCAGGGCATTGATTTCCTTGTACATTTCTTCTTTCAGGTCCTGTATACTTTTCCTCATTTCATCATCTTGTCTAGCTGAGTTTTCTTGTATCTCATTCAGTTTCCTTTGAATTATCACTTGAAATTCCTTGTCAGACATTTCAAGGGCTTCTTGTTCTTTAGGATCTAGGGCTTGAGAGTTATTACCCTTTGGTGGTGTACTTTCTTGATTTTTCATACTTCTGGTATTTTTTTTTTTTTTGATATTTGGTCATTGTGGCAGGGGATTTCATGGTCTACTGGTTTGACACTATTGTCTGGCTAGGATGCTGTTGGGGCTTCCAATTTGGTATGGCTGCCTCAGTGTCTGCTCGGTTGCCCACTAGTGCCTTGGGTACGTGCTTTCCTCGGGTCTTGGGCCTCTCCAGGTAGGTGCCTCTCTGATCAGCATTCACTCAGCTGGACTGTGGATGGAGTCAGGTGGCAGCGGCAAGGCCTAACTGCTGGTCTTTGTGTTGACACCACAGGGTGCATAGTCTCCGTGGATCCTGGGCCTTTCTGGCTGGGTGCCTCTCTATTTGGCATGCACTCTGTTGTGCTGGGGTTGGAGTCACGCAGTGGCCATGTGGCCTACCTGCTGCCTCATGCACTGGCACCGCCAGGCACCTGGTCTCTGTGGGTCTTGGGATTTTCCTGCTCGTTTCCTCTCTGATCAGCATGCAGTCAGCCAGGCTATGGATGGAGTTGGGCAGCGGCAATGTGGCCTACCTGCTGGGTCACGCACTGGCACGGCATGGCATGTGGTCTCTGTGGATCTTCGGTTTCTCTGGCTGAGTGCCTCTCTGATTGGCATGCACTTGGCTGGGCTGGGGATGCAGTCGGGTGCTGGCGGCGAGGCCTACCTGCTGTGTAGTGCACTTACACCGGAGGGTGCATGGTCTTCGTGGATCTTCGGCTTCTCCAGCTTCACACCTCTCTGTTCGGTATGCAGTCAGCTGGGCTCTGGAGTGTTTCTTAAGCTGCATGAGAAATATATGAAACTTTTCTGGTGGTCTCATTTTATTCCTTTATCTAGGTTTGGGGAAAATAGTCATGGTGAATCAATTTTTCTCCAAAAAATTTTTCTCTTTTTGTTTTTAGTATTTCTACAACAAATTTATATTTCTTTTTCTTTTTTATTTTATTTTACTAATTTATTTATTTATTTTTGGTTATACATATTTATGGGGTACAGAATTGACTATCAGTATTTGTGTAAAGTATGTGATGATCAAATCAATATTATTAGCATGTTCATATTTAAAAATTGTAATTATGCTTAGTGTCCCTTACCCATTTACCCTCTAACCTCCCTCCATCTCTGCCTTTCCCACCTCTAGTAACAAAAGGTCTGTTCTCTCCTTCTGAAAGTTCAACATTTTATTGTGGTCTTTTTTTTTTCTTCTTTCTTAGCTCACACTTGTTAGTGAGGACATATGGTATTTTCTTTCTGTGCCTGACTTATTTCACTTAACATAATTTTGTCCAAGCTCATCCATATTATTGCAAATGGCAGAATTTCATTCTTTTTATGGCTGAGTAGTATTCCACTGTGTATATATACCTCATTTTTTATCCTGTCATGTGTTGATGGACATTTTGGTTGGTTTCCTATCTTGGCTATTGTAAATAGAGCTCCAGTGAACATGGGAGTAGAGGTATCCCTTTGACATGATGATTTCCATTCCTTTGGGTATATACCAAGTAGTGGGATTGCTGAATTATATGGTAGTTGTATCTGTAGTTGTTTGAGAAACCTCCATACTGTTTTCCATAATGGCTTCACTAATTTAGTCTTGCCAACAATGTAGAAGGGTTCCCTTTTTTACACATCATTACCAACTTTTGTTATTCTGTCTTTTTCTTAATAGCCAGTCTAAGTGGATTGAGATGATATCACAATGTGTTTTTGATTTGCATTTTCCTGATCATTAGTGATGTTGAGCATTTTCTCATGTACCTGTTGGCTATTTGTATATCTTTCTTTGAGAAATGTCTATTTATCTCCTTTGCCCATTTTTTAATTGGGTTATTATTTTTTTACAGTGAAGCTGTTTGAGTTCCTCGTGTATTCTGGATATTAATCCCTTGTCAGATGTATAGTTTGCAAATACTTTCTACCATTCTGTATGTTTTCTTTTCACTGTGTTGATTGCTTCCTTTACTGTGCAGAAGCTTTTTAGTTCGATATCATCTCATTTGTTTATTTTTTTTCTCTTTTTGCTTGTGCTTTTGGGGTCTTATTCATAAAGTCTTTGCCCAGTACTACATCCTGAATTGTTTCTCCTATATTTTCTTCTTGGAATTTTATAGTATCAGGTATTATACTTAAGTCTTGAGTCCATTTTTAGTTGATTTTGGTATATGGCAATAGGTGTGAGTCTAGTTTCAATCTTCTACACATAGATGTCCATTTTTCCCATCACCATTTCCTGAGGAGGCAGTCTTTTCCCCAATAAATGTTCTTCACGGGCTGGCCCAGTGGCGCACTGGAGAGTACGCCGCTTGGGAGCACGGTGGCGCTCCTGCTGAGGGTTTGGATCCCATATGGAGACCGGTTCCTGCTCACTGGCTGAGTGCGGTGCGGGCACAACACCGAGGGTTGCGATCCTGTTACTGGTCAGTAAAAAAGACAAAAAGAAAAAAAAAAGTTCTTCATGCTTTTGTCAGTGATTGGTAGGTTGTAAGTACATGAGTTGGTTTCTAGTTTCTTTATTCTGTTCCATTGTTTCAGTGTCTGTTTTTATGCCAGTACCTTGCTGTTTTGGTTACTATAGCTTTGTAGTATAATTTGAAGTCATGTAGTGTAATGCCTCTGGCTTTACTCTTTTTGTTCAGGATTGCTTTGCTTATTTGGGGTCTTTTGTTGTTCCATATGAATTGTTTTTTTTATATCTGTGAAGAATGTCATTGGCATTTTGATGGGGATTGCATTGAATCTGTAGACTGCTTTTGATAGTATGGACATTTTGACAATGTTAGTTTTTCCAGTCCATGAACATGGAATATCTTTCCATGTTTTGGTGTTCTCTTTAATTTATTTGAGCAGTGTTTTGCAGTTCTTATTGTAAAGATTTTCACCTCCTTGGTTATATTTATTCCTAGGTATTTTATTCTTTCCATAGCTATTGTAAGTGGACAAGCTTTCTTGATTTCTTTTTCTGCTAGTTTGTTGTTGGTGTACAGAAATGCTACTGATGTTCGTGTATTGATTTTGTATCCTGCAACTTTGCAGCTTTTGTTTCTTAGCTCTAGGAGTTTTTTGGTAGAGCTTTTAGGTTTTTCTATATATAGGATGATGTTGTCTGTGAACAAGGACAATTTGACTTCATCTTTTCAAATGTGGTTCCCTTTTATTTCTTTCTCTTGCCTGATTGCTCTGGGTTGTACTTCCAATACTATGTTGAATAAGAGTGGTGAGACTCCATCTGGTCCTGGGCTTTTCTTTGTTGGGGGACTGCTGATTGCTGCTTCAATCTCATTGCTTGTTAATGTCTGATTATGTTTTCTGTTTCCTCTTGGTTCAATATTGGTAGTTTGTGTGTGTCCAACAATTTATCCATTTCCTCCAGGTTTTCAGAGTTGTTGGTGTATAGTTGTTCACAGCAGTCTGTGGTGATTGTTTGTATTTCTGTGGTATCAGATGTGATGTCTCCTTTTTGATATCTGATTTTTATTATTTGGGTCTTCTCTCTTCTTTTTTTAGTTAGTCTGGCTAATGGTTTGTCTACTTTCTTTATTTTCTCTAACAACCAACTTTTTGTTTCAAAGATCTTTTGTATTGTTCTTGGGGTCTCTATTATGTTTAGTTCTGATCTGATCTTAATTATTCCTTTCCTTCTACTGGTATTGGGATTGGACTGTTCTCATTTTACTCATTCTTAGAGGTGTAATGTTTGGTTGTTTATTTGAAATCTTTCTGTTCTTTTGGTGTAAGCATTTATGGAAATAAACTTTCTTCTTAGTACTGTCTTTACAGTATCCCATAGGTTTTGGTAAATTGTGCTTGTATTTTCATTTGTTTCAAGGAATTCTTTATTAATTTTTATTTTTTATTATTACCATATTCATTATGATGAATTGTGATTTTTCTTTATGCCCTTGACCCAATCATCACTCCCCAAACCTCCTCCCTCCCTCCCCTCATCTCTAGTATGGTTAGGTTTGGTCTCTCCTCTGGTAGTTCAACGTATTGTTCTGGTCTTTTCTTTGTTTCTTTGTTTTTTCTTTTTCTCTCTCTCTTCCTTCCTTCCTTCCTTCTTCCCTCCCTTCCTTCCTTCATTTCCTACTTTCTTAGCACCCAGTTATAAGTAAGAACATGTGGTATTTCTGTTTCTTTGTTTGGCTTATTTCACTCAACATAATTTTCTCCAGACCAATCCATGTTGCTTCAAATAGCAGAATTTCATTCTTTTTTATGGTTAAGTATTATTCTACTTTGTATATATACCACATTTCCTTATCCAGTCATCCATCGATGGACACTTAAGTTGATTTCATGATTTGGCTACTGTAAGTAGAGCTGTGATGAATGTGGTAGTGCAGTTATCCCTTTGACATGATGCTTTCCATTCTTTTGGATATATACCAAGTAGTGAGATTGCTGGATTATACGTTAGTTCTATCTGTAGTTGTTTGAGGAGACTCCATACTGTTTTCCATACTGGCTGTGCTAATTTGCAGTGCCACCTACAGAGGAGAAGAGTTCCCTCTTCCCTATATCCTTGCCAGCATATATTATTCTTGGTCTTTTTAATAATGGTCAGTCTAACTGGGGTGAGATGATATCTCAATGAGGTTTTGATTTGTATTTCTCTGATAATTAGAGATATTGAGCATTTTTTCATGTACTTGTTGGCCATTTGTATGTCTTCATTTGAAAAATGTCTATTCATCTCCTTTGGCTATTTTTAAATTGGGTTATTTGTTTTATTACTGTATAGTTGTTTGAGGTCTTTATATATTCTGGATAATAATCCCTTGTTGGATGTGTAATTTGTGCATATTTTCTCCCATTGCATAGGTTGTCTTTCTGCTCTGTTGATTATTTCCATGGCTGTGCAGAAGCTTTTTAATTTGATATAATCCCATTTTTAAGTTTTTTCTTTAGTTGCTTTGTGCTTTTGGGGCCTTATTTATAAAGTCTTTGCCTAGTCCTATTTCCTGGAGTGTTTCCTTTATGCTTTCCTTTAGTAATTTTATGGTTTTGGGTCTTATATTTAAGTGTTTAATCCATTTTGAGTTGATTTTGGAATATGGTAAGAGGTAGAGGTCCAGATTCATTCATAAATTTGTCTCTTAGTACTGCTTTTGCAGTATCCCACAGGTTTTGGCATGATGTATCTTTATTTTTGTTAGTTTCAAAAAATGTTTTATTTTCCTGTTTAATTTCTTCTTGTACTGATAGGTCACTCAGGAGTCTGTTGTGTACTTTCCATGTACTTGTATAGTTTCCAGAGTTTTGCTTGTTATTGATTTCCAGTTTTAATCCATTGTGGTCTGAACAGATACTTGGAATGATTTCAATTTTTAAAAAATTTGCTGAGTGGGCTGGCCCAGTGGCGCACTGGATAGTGCGCCACTTGGGAAGTGCGGTGGCGCTCCCGCCCGAGGGTTCGGATCCCACATACGGACCGGTTCCCGCTCACTGGCTGAGCGAGGCACGGGAGCAGCGCCGATGGTTGCGATCCCGTTGCCGGTCCCCGGTCTGGTACGGGGGCAACACTGAGGGTTGCGATCCATTGCCGGACACGGAAAAAGACAAAAAAAAAAGAAACAAAAACAAAAACAAAAACAAAAAAAATTTGCTGAGACTTGATTTGTGCCCTAACATATGGCATACCCTGGAGAATGTTCCATGTGCTGATGAGAAGAATATGTATTCTGTAGTTGTTAGATGAAATGATCTGTAGTTGTCTGTTAGTTCCAATTGGTCTAAGGTGTAGTTTAAATCCTGTTTCTTTATTGATTTGTTACCTGGAAGATCTGTCCAATGCTGAGAGAGGGGTGTTCACATCACCCACTATTACCTTATCTCTCTTTTTAAATCTAAGAATGTTTACTTTGCATATTTGGGTACTCCAGTGTTGAGTGAATACATATTTATGTTTGTTATGTCTTCTAGCTGCATAAATCCCTTTATGATTATGTAATAGCCTTCTTTGTCTCTTTTTAAGGTTTTTTTTGGTTTAAAGTACATTTTATCAGCTATAAGAATAGCTATACCTGCTCATTTTTGGTTTCCATTTGCATGGTAATATCTTTTTACATCTCTTCACTTTTATTCTACGTATGTCATTATAGGTGAGATGGGTCTCTTGAAAACAGCATTATAGTTGTGTCTAGCTTTTTAGTCCAATCAGTCAGTTTGTGTCTTTTGAATGTGGAGTTTAATCCATTTACATTTAGGGTTTTTAATGACAAGCATTGCTTATTTCTGTCATTACATGGATTTTTGTTTAGATGTTTTAAATACCATTTGTTCCTTTCTTCCCCTTTTATTTTTCATCATCAATCTTAGTTGGATTTTTGAGGTGACATGTTTTATATTTTTTCTCTTTCTTGTTTGCATTTTGGTTTTAATGGCAGGTTTTGATCTTTCTTGTGAATTAGTGATAGTGATTATTGTTCTTTGGATTCCAGATGCAGGACTCCTTTGAGAATTTCTTGCAGGGTTGGTCATGTGGTAGTGAACTCCCATAATGTTTCTCTGTCTGGAAAATACACTATCTCTCCCTCATTTCTGAAGGACAACATTGCTGGAATTTTTTTCTTGTGATAGTGTTTTGAATATATTATCCCATTTTCTTATGGCCTGTAAGTTTTCAGTTGAGAAGTCTGCTGTTATTCTGATGGCGCCTCCCATATAGTTGGTTTGATGCTTTTCTCTTGCTGCTTTTAGATTTCTCTCTCTCTTTGAGTTTTGCCCGTTTGATTATAATGTGTCTTGGAGAGAATCTTTTTGGATTGAATCTGTTTGGTGATTTTTGGGCTTTCTGGATCTGAAATTCTGCATCTCTGCATAAACCTGAGAAGTTTTCTGTTATTATTTCCTTGAGTAGATTTTTCCATGCCTTTTCCTTTCTCTTCCCCTATGATTTGGGTGTTGGTGCACTTGTGATTGTCTGCTAGCTCTCGGATTTTCTTCATCTTTTAAAAATCTTTTTTCCTTGTTTTTGTCTGCCTGGGTTCTTTCAAAAAGACCATTTTTGAGGTCTGAAATTATTTCTTCTGCTTACTCTAGCCTGCTTCTCAAGCTTTCTGTTCTGTTTTTTATTTGATTGAGTGACCCCTTCAGTTCTATGAGTTCTGCTACATTCTTTTAAAAGTTATTAATCTCTTTGTTAATTTCCTCCTTCATATCCTGGATATTTTTTATTGTTTCATTGTGTTCTCTAATTGATTCTTCTCTTATCTCTTTGATTTATTTTTAAGATCTGTGCTACAAATTCCTTTTCAGACATTTCAAGGGTTTCTTGCTCTTGGGGTCTGGTACTTGAGAATTACCATATTCCTTTGGTGGTGTCATACCTTCTTATTCATTTGTAGTTCTGATATTATTTTGTTGGTGTTTGGTCATCTGGTAGGGCACTTGTTTCTTCTGTAACTTGGAGTGGGCTATGAGGGGGAAGTTTTCCTCTATTTGTAGGTTCTGCTGGTGACTCTTCTTGTGTCAGTGCAGTTGGGTGTACAGTGGGCTGCCTCAGCTCTTGCTCGGGCAGTGGGCAGGCCTCTTCATGACTTGGGTGGTGTGGGCCAGTGGTGGTGGCAGCATTGTATGGTTGGGACTATTGCTTACTTGGTCTTCTGCTCAGGTGGTGGAAGGGCCTCACTGGGGCTCTGGTTGTGTGAGCTGGCAGCAGTGGCAGCAGCACATGATCAGGACCTGCACACACCTTGTCCCCTGCTCAGTTGGTGGGTGGGCCTCTCTGGGGCTCTGGTTATGTGGGCCAGTAGCAGAGGGAGTGGTGGAACATGGGCGAGACTGGTGCTCAGTTGGTTTCCTGCTTGGGCAGTGGGTGGGCTTCTCTGGGGCTTGGGTGGCATGGGCAAGTGTTGGCAGTGGTGGCGCATGGGTGGGATCCTAAAGGAATTTTTTGATTTCCTGCTCTATTTCTTCTTTGACCTGTAGGTCATTCAGGAACATTTTATTTAATTTTAATGTATTTGTGTATTTCCAAGGTTTTATTTGTTGTTAATTTGTAATCTTATTCTATTGTTGTCTGAAAATATACGTGATATGATTTCAATCTTTTTAAATTTGTTGAGATTTACTTTGTGGACTAACATGTTGTCTGTTCTGGAGAATGATCTGTATGTTGATGAGAAAAATGTATATTCTGCACTGGTTGGGTGAAATGTTCTGTAAATGTCTGTCAAGTCCATTTGGTCTAAAATCCTGTTTAAATCCAATATTTCCCTGCCAATATTTTGTCTAGATAATCTGTCCATTGCTGAGATCGTAAATATTGATTAATCATATCCAGTTATGGAGATTTCTTTCCATTTGGTTTGGGCATGGACATGCAGTGCAATCTGGCATGAGGTGTGAGATAAGATCTGTTGGAGGGCCTCTGGGAATGGTCTCTTCATACTTAGAAAAAGATTCACAGGAAAAGGCAGCATCTTATTTTGCACTAGACATGCCACATATTCATGTGTCACTTGTAAATTTGAGACTCATCTTAGTACCATGACCTCTGAATTAATGAACCTAAATATTCCCTACCTTGGGATTTTTCCTTTTGAGAGATGAAACTTTTCCTGTTTATATAAATTTCTGGACACATTCAAACTACCAAGACTGAACTGAGAAAAAATAGAAAACCTGAGGAAACCAGTAATGAGCAACAAGATTGAAGCAGTAATCAGAATTCTTCCAACAAAGAAAAGCCCAGGACCAGATGATTTCACTGCTGAATTCTATCAAACCTTTAAAGAGGAAATAATATCAATTTTTTTTCAAATTATTCCAAAAAATTGAAATGGAGGCCATTCTCCCAACTCATTCTATGAGGCCAGCATAAACGTGATACCACAATCAGACAAAGATAAAACCAAAAAAAAGGAAACTACAGGCCAGTATCCTTAATGAACATAGATGCAAAAATCCTCAACAAAATATTAGCAAGTAGAATACAGCAGCACATCAAAAAGATTATAAATCATGATCAAGAAAGATTCATTCCAGGGATGCAAGGATGGTTCAACATACTCAAATCAATAAATGTGGTACACCACATCAAGAAAATCAAGAACAAAACCATATGATCATCTCAATAGATGCAGAAAAAGCATTTGACAAAATTCAACATCCCTTCATGATAAAGGCTCTAACAAACTAAGTACAGAAGGAAGGTTTCTCAACACAATAAAAGGCATAGATGATAAACCCACCACCAATATCATCCTGAATGGGGAAAAGCTTTCAGGAGCAAAACAAGGATGCCCACTCTCACCACTCCTATTTAGCATAGTATTTGAAGTACTAGACAGAGCAATCATGCAATAGAAAGCAATAAAGGGCATCCAGATTGGGGAAGATGAAGTCAAATTGTCCCTGTTCACAGATGGCATGATCCTATTGTCGAAAAGCCTAGAGACTCTGCCAAAAATCTCTTAGAGCTGTTAAATTATTTCAGTAAAGTTGCAGTATATAAAATCAGCACACAAAATCAGTAATGTTTTTGTACTATAAAAAACTAGCAGAAAAAGAAATCAGGATTGCAAGCCCATTTACAAAAGTCACTGCCCCCCAAATAAATAAATAGAATGCCTAGGGATCAATGTAACCAAGAAGGTGTACTATCTCTCAAATGAGAACTACAAATCACTGCTGAAAGAAATAAATAGGACATTAAAAGATGGAAAGACATTCCACGCTCTTGGATTGGAAGAATTAACATTGTGAAAATGTTTATACTTCCCAAAGCAATTTACAGATTCAATGCAATCCCCATCAAAATACAAATGACACTCTTCATAAAAGTAGAAAAAAGTCTTAACATTCACATGAAACAGCAAAAGACCCCAAATAGCCAAAGAAACCATGAGCAAAACAAAACAAAACAAAACAACTCCCCCAAGGGCCGAGCCCGTGGCGTGCGGCGCTGGGAGCACAGCAGCACTCCCGCCGTGGGTTCGGATCCTATATAGGGATGACTGGTGTTCTCACAGTGCTCAATGGCTGAGCGTGGTGCAGCCGGTCTCAAAAAAAAAGGACAAAAAACAAACAAACAAAAAAGCCAAAACAACCCCCCCCCCCAAACAAACAAAAAATAAAGCTGGAGGCATTACACTACCTTACTTCAAACTATACTACAAAGCTATTGTAACCAAAACAGCATTGCACTTAGCATAAAAACAGACACATAGACCAATGGAACAGAATAGAGAACCTATAAATAAACCTACATACAGCTAACTGATCTTTGAAAAAGGCACCAAGAACATACATCGGGGAAAGGGCAGACTCTTCAGGAAATGGTGCTTGAAAAACTGGATATCCATGTGTAGAAGAATGAAATTAGAACCATACCTCTTGCCATATATCAAAATCAACTCAAAACGGATTTAAGACTTAAATATAAGACCTGAAACTATAAAATTCCCAGAAGAAAACATAGTAGAAAAACTTCAGGATGTAGTACTGGGCAGAGACTTTATGAATAAGACCCCAAAAAGCACAAGTAGAAAAAGAAGAAATAAACAAATGGGATTATATCAAACTAAAAATTTTTCTGCACAGAAAAGGAAATAATAAGTACAGTGAAAAGAAAACATACAGAATGGCAGAAAATGGTTGCAAACTATACATCTGACAAGGGATTAATATCCAGAATATACAAGGAACTCAAATAACTTCAGTGTAAAAAACCAAATAATCCAATTTAAAAATGGGCAAAAGAGCTTAACAGACATTTATCAAAGGAGGATGTACAAATTGGCAACAGATATATGAAAAAAATGCTGAACATCACTAATTATCAGGAAAATGCAAATCAAAATCACACTGAGATATCATATCACCCCAGTTAGATTGGCCATAATCAAAAAGACAGAATAACCAGTGCTGGCAAGGATGTGGAGAAATGGGAATCCTCCTACACTTTTTGTGGGATTGTAAATTAGTACAGCCATTATGGAAAATACTATGGAGGTTTCTCAAACAACTACAGATAGTACTACTGTATGATCCAGCCATTCCAATGCTGGGTATATACCCAAAGGAAGGGGAATCATCATTTCAAAGGGATCCCTCCACTTCCATGTTCATCACAGCTGTCTTTACAATATCCAAGATCTGGAACCAACGTAAGTGTCCATCAACAGATGACTGGATAAGGAAAATGTGATACATGTATGCAATGGAACACTACTCAGCCATAAGAAAGAACAAAGTTCTGCCATTTTCAGCAACATGGATGAGCTTGGAGAAAGTTATGTTAAGTGAAACAAGCCAGGCACAGAATGAGAAATACCTCATATCCTCACTTATAAGTGAGAACTAAATTAATAAATAAACATATAGAAAGAAAGAGAGAAAGAAAGAAACAACAATCACAATGATATGTTGAACTTTTAGAAGGAGAGAACAGGACTTTGGTTAGTAGAAGTGAAAAGAGGGATGGAGGGGAAGGAGGGGTGTTAATGAGAAATTAATGAGAAATTGGTTAAGGGACACAAAGAATGATTATGTATTGTAATGACAAATAAGCTAACTCTCCTGATTTGGCCATCACATATTGCACACAACTATTGATTGTCCAACTTTGCACCTCACAAATATGTATAATTGATTATGCTTCAATAAAAATAAAATATAAATTAAAATAATAAATAATAAAAAATCCTTAAATTGTGAGTTTTGCTTCTATTTAAAGAAAAATTTTAAGGTCATATCAACAGCATGATTTCTGTGAAAATGAGGCAAACATACAGAACGAGCAGACAAAAGAAAAAAATGACAATAAAAATGATGGCTACCCAGTCTTTAGTATTCGGCAGATAATTTTTCAAAAGTGGTTGAAGTGCAACTTGGCTCAAGGAAAACAACTGACAATATTTGTTGCCAATGATAAAATTTGAGATTTCAAGTAAAAGTTAGATTTTTGGAAAACTTTCACCTGCTAAGGCGGCAGCTGCCCAATACTTAAAGACTCTTTTGATGACATTAGTGTTGATATTAACAAATATAATTTTTTGATATTGTATAATAAAATGTGTCAGCATTTGGAACATCTGCATAACTCGGTGACGCAATATTTTTCAAAAGATTGATGCATGATGTTACAAAATCATGCTGAGGTAAAAGATCCATTCAAAGTGTAAGGAAGACTAATAAATTTTAACGTAACAATAAAAATAAGTTTATTAATGTGGTTTCAGGTTCTACACTACAACTAATTTTTAAGAAACTATTACTTGTTAAGTTTTTGTATAGTGTTAAAAAAGAATATCCATAATTATCTGAAAAGATTCTTAAAATATACCCTCTTTCCTAATCACATATCTAGGTAAGTCCAAAGTTTCTTCATATACTTCACCTAAAATAGCATATCACCACAGATTTAATGCAGAAGCTAATATAAGAGTACAGCTGTTTTCTATTAAGCCAGGTATTAAAGAGACTTGAGAAAATGTAAAATAAAGCCCCTCTTCTCACTCAAATTTCCTGATTTATAAATTAGGTTTTTCAGAAAAATATGTAATTTACATGAACATGTAATGGGTTTATTCATTTTTAACATGCAAATTTTTATTGGTTATGAATATTCATGAGATGGAAAGCTGATTGTCACCACTCATGCCCATGATGTGATGGCCAGATCCATACTGGCAGCATTCTCATTACCACAAATGCGATTATACCCCGTGTCCCCAGCCAATTATCCCTGACCTCCCTCCCCATCCCCTATTCCCCTACTCCCCTTTGTATCCCTAGGTATGCTCTCTCCTTCTGCAAGTCCAACGCACCACTGTGGTCTTTCTTTCCTTCCTTCTTTCTCTCTTAGCTCCCACTTATGAGTGAGTACATGTGGTATTTATCCTGCTGTGCTTTGATAATTTCACTCAACATAAGTTTCTCCAGGTTCAACCATGTTGTTGCAAATGGGAGAATTTCATTCTTTTTTTGTTATTGCAGAGTAGTATTCCATGGTATATATATACCACAGTTTCTTTATCCAGTTGTCCATAGATGGACATTTAGGTTGGTTCCACATCTTGTCTATTGTAAACAGAGCTGCAATGAGCATGGGAGTGCAGGTATCCCTTTGACATGATGATTTCCATTCTTCTGGGTATATACCAAGAAGCGGGATTGCTGGATCATACAGAGAATCTATCTGTAGTTGTATGAGAAAACTCCATACTGTTTTCCATAGTGGCCGTACTAATTTACTGCCCCATCAACGGTGTAGGAGTGTTCCCTTCTCTCCACACCCTCGCCAGCATTTGTTATTTTCCATCTTTTTGATTATAGCCAGTCAAGCTGGGGTGAGATGATATCTCAATGTAGTTTTAATTTGCATTCCCCTGATGACTAGTGATGTTGAGCTTTTTTGCATGTACCTGTTGGCCATTTGTATGTTTTCCTTTGAAATATGTCTATTTAGCTCCTTTGCCCATTTTTTGATTGGGCTGTTTTTTTACTGTGTAGTTGCTTGAATTCCTTGTATATTATGGATCCCTTGTCAGTTGCATTTATATTCTCCAGTAATGAACTAACAGAAAGAGAAATAATTTTTAAATAATAAATATTTTTAAAAATTCCTTTTCTTTGGAATAGAGCAAATATTGGTGACTATCACCCACATAAACAAAAACTCTTTGGAGGTCCTCAATAAATTTTAAGAGGTTACAGGAATCTTGTGACAAAAAGTTTGAGAAATATTTTTCCAGGGCATAGAAGAAAGGGTTCAGAAGTTGTGGGTGGTTGGGAGATGGAATCAGGCAAGAGATGTGTGGAGTCCCCACAGCAATGAAGTATTGAGGATAAAGCAAGAGACATAGGTTGGTGACTGACACAAACAGAAATGAAGGGTGAGATGGGATTAGAGTTAATGATCTTGAAATGAAGAATAATGGAGTGGTTAGTCAGCTAGGTAGGAGGAGGGGTTTGGGAAATTTCTAGAAACATGGGAGTTCTGGGTTCCCTCTTGACCCCCGTAGATGGAGGAATGGAGATCAGTGGAAGAATAGATCTGAGGTGATGTATTAAGATATCATACATTGTCATGATTCTCTATGTTTATTAATCCAAGAATAAACAAAATTAAAACACTACTTTAAAAAGGCTTTCTTCAGAAATTAGCATATTTGATGTTTTTAAGGATGGGGTATGCAGAGTTAATGAATTTTTTGCTCTTTGAGGAGTTACATGAGCTTTACTGGGAAACCAGGGAACATATTGGCATGTCTCAATGAATTAATCTCAGATCACTGGGGAGAACCCTGTCTGATGTGATAAATATTAGTGAATGTTCCAGACATGTTTCAGCTGTCTATACTTCACATAAAAACTGAGTGATGGCGGAACCTCAGAATGAAGAGCAACATTTATTGAAACTGAAAATGCTAAGATTTTTGGATTCAGAATCCACATGTCCAGCTTGAGCCTTGATATTGCACCAATTTTATTGAATTTTATTGTATTATCCTTGCTACTTAGGTGACATGCCTTGCCTATTTGACATTTAAACTTCAAAATACAGGCTACTCCTTGGAAGAAATTTTGTTAATTATTTGCCAGCCAAAAAGGAAAAAAAAAAAAAAGATGGCATAAGTATATACTGTCAAGCTCTCAATAATTAGTTAATGCCACTATGTACAGGGAATGATCCATGTCAAAGTGCTCTGAATGAATTAGACAAAGACAGAAAATACATTTGCAACATTTCTGGATTAGTCATATCACTAATATAATATAACATATCGTAATGTAATGTAATATAATATATTTGAGTCAGGGAGGTGGGTAAAACCAAAACCAAAGATATATTTGAATTAACTTTGAGCAATAGTATTTATTCTAAAACTGGTTGAGAAATTGAGGGAAGGTTGTTACCTTACTGGGAAGGAGAGTATGCCCATTAACTGTAGGGGAATATGAGAGGAGAGTACTTTGCTGCAACTATTGTTTCTATCTTATATCACCTAGTCTATTAAAAAAGGTCTTAGTGTCCATTTTTATTGTTCCTTGAAATAGCTAAGAAATAAGTAAGGAAATATTCTTTAGGAAAACAAACACAGTCTTGGAGGATTTTAGAGGTAGACTCTGTAAATCAGCAGTACAACTACTACTTATTCCTTCATCCATTGAGCCAAATCTTTTACCCAGATATAGTATTGGTTCAAAAGACCTAATAATACATTAAATAAAATAAATTCTGTTTCACATTTCTAACTCTTTTTTTTTCTAGTTGAAGGAAGTTTTATTAACAAGCTCAACCTTAATTTCCTCTTTTTCCATCTTGATTTTTTTAAGTTTTTCTTCTAATTTTTAAAAATCTATTATTAGCATATTCATTATTACGAACTGTGATTTTTCCTTATGCCCTTTATCTGACCTATCACTCTCCAAGTCCCCTCCCTCTCCCCTTAGGTCTGTTCTCTCCTTGTGTAATTCGGCATATTGTTGTTCTTTTCTTTCTTTCTCTTTCCCTTCCTTCCTTCCTTCCTTCCTTCCTTCCTTCCTTCCTTCCACCTAGTTATGAGTGAGAACATGTGGTATTTCTCTTTCCTTGTCTGGCTTATTTCACTTAACATAATTTTCTCCAGACTCATTTATGTTGCTGCAAATGGCAGAATTTTATTCTTTTTTTTGGCTGAGTAGTATTCCATTGTGTGTATGTACTACACTTTCCTTATCCAGTTGTCCATTGATGGACATGTAGGTTGGTTCTACGATTTGGCTATTGTAAATAGAGCTGCAATGAGCATGGAAGTTCAGGTATCCCTTTGACATGATGATTTCCATTCCTTTGTGTATATACTCAGTAGTGGGATTGCTGGAGCATATGGTAGTTATATCTGTAATTGTTTGAGGAATCTCCATAGTGTTTTCCATAATGTTTGCACTAATTTACAGTCTCACTAACAGTGTAGAAGAGTTCTTTCCCTGCATCCTTTCCAGCATTTATTATTTTTGCTCTTTTTAATAATGGCCAGTCTAACTGGGGTGAGATGATATCTCAATGTGGTTTTGATTTGCATTTCTCTGATGACTAGAGATGCTGAGCATTTTTTCATGTATCTGTTGGTCATTTGTTTGTCTTCATTTGAAAAATGTCTATTCATCTCCTTTGCCCATTTTTAATTGGATTATTTGTTTTTTTACTACATAGTTCTTTGAGTTCTTTGTATATTCTGGATTTTAATCCCTTGTTGGATGTATTGTTTGCAAATATTTTCTCTCATTCCATAACTTGTCTTTCTGATCTTTGTTTCCTTTGCTGTGCAGAAGCTTTTTAGTTTGATATAATCCCATTTGTTTTTTTTTCTTTTTCTGCTTGTGCTTTTGGGGTCTTATTCATAAAGTCTTTGTCCAGTCCTAATTCCTGGAATGTTTCCCTTAAGTAATTTTATAGTTTCAGATTTTATATTTAAGCCTGTAACCCATTTTGAGTTGATTTCAGTGTATGGTGAGAGGTACAGGTCTGGTTTCATTCTCCAACTTCAAATTATACTACAAAGCTATTGTAACCAAAACAGCATGATACTGGCATGAAAACATACACTCAGAAAAATGGTACAGAGTAGAAAACCCAGGAATCAACCCACATACTTACAGCCAACTGATCTTTTACAAAGGCCACAAGAACATACATTGGGGAAAAGACTGCCTCTTCAATAAAAGGTGCTGAGAAAATTGCACATTTCTAACTCTTAAGCAAGGAGATACACCTCCACTCTTAAAACAGCCATACACATTATACATAGGTGTATAGTGTAAGCTTCATAGAAAAGATTCTTCTTCAAGGGCTTTGAGCTCTGTGGAAGAAGGCATAAAAACCTAACTTTTCATGGTTTAATAGTTGCCATGATAATCGTTCTAGAAGGCATCATTCTGAGGGTATTTGAAAATTCTTACCCACTTACCTCATTTGCTGTCATTTTTTCATCAGCCTTCTCCTCTGTTCTCAAAATTACCCAAACCACTTTGAACTTATTTACTATCCTTTTCTCTTTTGTGCTTGTAAAGTTCCCACACTGTCCTTGATTAGGTTTTACAGTTTGAGACTAAATACTGGGCACTACTTACTATAAGTTATATAAATTCTTTAAGTTTTAGTTTCTTTTTCTGAAAACTTGGAATAAAATTCTGTCTTCTACAGTTGTCAAAAGTAAATGTGGTAACACTTGTAAAGCAAATAGGTCACTGCCTGACTCAATAAATGCTAGCAATTATTATTCTTACTGTTATTATTAATACTGAATCATATTACAGAACAAGCTCAATTTTAATTTTAAATTATCTAAAGTTTTATCTTGCTGAAGTGTTTACTTTTTTTTAAAGAACAATTTTATGATACTTTCAAAAAGAATTTAAAATTCTTGCCATAAAAGCCATATTAAAAATAAGGCTTTAGTGATAAGAATAAAAATCAAAAGGCTAGCAAAGTGAACTGCCTCAGAAACATAATCAATTGAGGACACAGCTGACTGTCCCCATAGGAATTTGAATCCCTTTTCATCAGAGGAGTGCTGGGAATGATTATTTTAGAGAACATAACAATGCTCTAAATATATTCTCCTTTGCTTTGCTGCATTTTCCCCTGTATTCTAATTTCTACATTGCTATCTTCTCTTTTGATTTTCAAAACTCCTATTCAGTCTGTACCTTTCCTGTAGGCCCTCTGAACAACCATTTTATGGTATCCTCAATTTCCTCACAGAATGTTTCTTCTACTACTATGCCTTAACTAAATCCTCCAAAGGCATTGCTTTTCCTGTAGGTCTCCCCAGTGGATGCAATGTATTTTCTCTAAGTACCTACTTACTTACTATTGGGTGTTGGGATTACCTTCCTCAGTGGAGATTCTGATCTCCACTGCTATAGTTTTGTGTACTATTGTGCCTATTACTCTGGAGCTCATGCCATCTAGTTGACTAACCTGATAGTTTGCTTATTTCTGTCCTTCTTGGACTCATTGTCCGTACCATCATCCATTGAACATTTGATATCTGGCTTACAGCATTAGTTTCTACTCTTCCCTCATTGTGGGTAGAGTGAACAAGGAAGACCTATATAGCAACTAGATTGCCTCCTATCTTGATCTCCTATACTTCAATGAATTTCACTTCCCTCCCATTCATCCACCTATTCTTATGAAAATACCCTGAAACTTGTCACTGCTTAGAATTGTTTCTCCTCTGAAATCTTAAAAATTTGCATATCTCATCTTATAACTATAACCTACAGTTTTTCCAGTTCTCTGCCTCCATTTTCCTATCTCTTCCTTTCTTTGACCTCATTGAGACCTTTGGTCCCTTGACCTCTCTAGTTTATTCCTCTCAGTCCCTTTATGTTGGAGCTCCTTATCTATAGACCATCACTTCCTCCAATCTCTTGACAATATCCTTCATAACCTTGCACCATTTTTGTTCGATTGTATTCACCAAGAAGTGAATAAACTGAATAAGTAAAATCCTAACAACTCTCTCTGTATGTATTGGAGCTTTTAATATGAACATCTGTGTACCTCTAGAGAAAGTTTCAGTCCCTTAGCTTGGAACCACTACAAATTTATGACTCCCATCCTTAGCTGGCTGTCAGCATTGATTCTTTCCTATTGATTTCAGTATCTGTGTACATCTACACTCTGCTCAAACTTACTACCTCAACATTTCTTCATTCCATATACAACTCAGCTAACTACTGCACATCTCACAAGAACAAATAGAAAAAAACTTCTTCAGCCTGTGCAATCATACCTAGTTGCATGAACACTTTTGGCCTGTTTCAAAGGGAGGTGTACCTTCTTCTAGCTGTAACTAAGTCTTACACTCATACTCTGGATCCCAGTGACTCCTAACTTCTTAGGAATTACATTCTCTAATGTTTGCCTACTCTCCTGTGTCCCATCCTCTAAACTAAACAAAACTCTCAAACCCCCTCTTGAAAATTTGTTCCCTTTCAGTCATTATACTACCTCTTTCCTCCCTTTCATAGCCAAACATTATGATAGTGTTATTCATATCTAATGACTTTACTCCCTTATATCTCATTAACTCCTCAACTCACCGAGACACTTAAAGTTGTTCCTAGAGTTGGTTCTGAGATTCTAGGCAATGGAGACAGGACTGTGGAAACAGAAACTTACACTGTTTTTAATGACCAATCCAAGGAAATTCTTGTTTGACAAGAGAGAAAAAGGTCTGCCCTTAAATTTCAAAAGGAAGTGATTGATTTGAAACTTTATAAAGGGACGTTGACCAATATTATAAGCATTATTTTATGGAATATGAAGAAATATTCCACATTTATATTCATTGTTTCAACTACCAACTGGACAACACTGAATGTTGAGCTCTCTGATGAGAGCTCTCAAAACAATAAGTTTATGTTGTTGAGAGGAAAGCCATTTGGGAAAACTGACAAGTCTAATATCTATATAAAATCTCCCCTGGCTTCCAGTGAAGAATCACAGTAGTAGTAGAAAGAAAAGAAACTTGCAACAAAAGAGAAATAAACAAATGGGATCATATTGAACTAAAAAGCTTCTGCACAGCAAAAGAAACTATTAACAGAGTGAAGTACAAACTACAGAATGGGAGAAAATATTTTCACACTATGTGTCTGAGAAAGGATTAATATTCAGAACATACAAGGAACTCAAAGAACTTAACGATAACAACAAAAAAGGTGACCTGATTAAAAAATGGGCAAAGAGGCCGGCCCGTGGCTCACTCGGTAGAGTGCGGTGCTGATAACACCAAGGCCACGGGTTCGGATCCTATATAGGGATGGCCGGTTTGCTCACTGGCTGAGCGTGGTACTGACAACACCAAGCCAAGGGTTGAGATCCCCTTACCGGTCATCTTTAAAAAAAAAAAAAAAAGAAATGGGCAAAGGAGCTGAATAGGCATTTCTCAAAGGAAGACATACAAATGGTCAGCAGACACATGAAAAAATGTTCAACATCACTCAGCAAATCAAAACCACATTGAGCTATGATCTCACCCCAGTTATACTGGTTATTTTCAAAAAGACAGAGAAAAACAAATGCAGGCAAGGATGTGGAGAAAGAGGAATCCTACTACACTGTTGGTGGGACTGTAAATTAATGAAGCCATTATAGAAAACAGTATGGCATTTCCTCAAACAATTACAGATAGAACTGCCATATGATCCAGCAATCCCACTATTGGGTATATACCCAAAGGAATGGAAATCATCATGTTGAAGGGATACTTGCCCTCCCATGTTTATCTCAGCTCTATTTACAATAGCCAAGAGTTGGAACCAACCTAAATATCCATTGATAGACCACTGGATAAGGAAAATGTAGTATATATACACAATGGAATACTACTCTGCCATAAAAAAGAATGAAATTCTGCCATTCACAACAACATGGAGGAACTTAGAGAAAATTATGTTAAGTGAAACAAGCCAGGCACAGAAAGAGAAATACTGCATGTTCTCACTCATAAGTGCGAGCTAAAAAAACAAAAACAAAACCAAAACTGAACAAATAAAAAAAAGAAAAAGGAGAGAACAAAACTGAGTCCAATAGAGTTGGGAAAGGGGGAAGGGGAGTGAGGGCTAGTGAGAAATTGGTAAAGGGCAACAAAAGAATGATTACATTGTGTACTGTTGAATATAGTAATTATCCTGATGTGAGCCTCAAATATTGTACACACATATTGATATTCAATGCTGACCCCATAGATATGTACAATCAATTATGTTTCAATAAAAAAAGAAAAGAAACTTTTCAATAGAACAAGAAATTTTGAATTTGTAAAAGTTCATAAGAATGTGGAAGACGTACTGGCTAAAAATAAGGACAGGGGTTATCAGTTGCAAGCTTCAATATTTATATTTATTCAGAAGGAGGGAAGAAATGTAGGGTAATTAGAGGGGGAAGGGGTAGGGAGAGGGGAATGGGGAGAGATTGGACAAGGGGCATAAAGAATAATTATGATTCGTAACAATGTATATGCTAGTAATATTGATATGATCAACATATCTCAATGATGAACCCCCAAAATATGTATAATCAATTTTGATTCAATAAAAAATAAATTTAAAAAAGTAATTGATAGTACATGATTTCTTATATTTATTTATTTTATTTTATTTTTTAAAAATATTTTTTGTGTGTTTCAATATAAAATATGGATATGAAAACATCACACAAAACAAATGTATAGTTTAATAAATTATTATGAAGTGAACACATTTGTGACTTCCACCCAGATCAAAAAATATAACTTCAATAGGAACCCCAGAAGTCCATCCATTTTTCCCATTCCAGTTACAATCCTCACATCCTCAGAAGTAACTATGATCTGGATTTTTTATGTAATCACATCCTTGCATTCCTTAGTCTTATCAAAACAATTTGAATTTCTACACACTATAATTTAGATTAACACATTTTTTCATTTGATATACTTTTAAGCTATTTTAATATAAAGATTCTCTCGATAGCCCTTTCACTTCTTTTCAACTTGCTCGTAGAGAACTGAGGGGTTTTTGAGGGTAGAGTTTCATATAATCCAGATTTTGCTGATTCAATCACCTCATGCAATTAAGTGTGTCTTTCTGTTCTCTGCATTTTTTAAATAACTTGGTCACTAGTTTCAGAGATTTAATCACATTAGGTCTGTTGAATAATAAATATCGTACTTTGAAGGTTATTTTAAAAAATTGGTTATGAATATTAATGAGATACAAAGCTGATTGTCACCCCCCGTGCCAATGATGTGAGGACCTCGCCCCAGTTAGACTGGCTATAATCAAAAAGATGGTGAATAACAAATGCTGGCAAGGGAGTGGAGAGAAGGGAACACTCCTACATGGTTGGTGGGACTGTAAATTAGTACAACCACTATGGAAAACAGTATGGATGTTTCTCAAACAACTACAGATGGATCTTCCATACAATCCAGCAATCCTACTTCTGGGTATATACCCAGAGGAATGGAAATCATCATGTCGAAGGGATACCTGCACTCCCATGTTCATCGCAGCTCTATTTACAATAACCAAGACATGGAACCAAACTAAATGTCCATCGATGGATGACTGGATAAGGAAACTGTGGTATATATGCACCGTGGAATACTACTCTGCCATAAAAAAGGATGAAATATTTCTTATATTAAAAAGCTTGAAAAAGTATTAAAATTTGTAGATAGAAGTGGCAAAATGTCTAGAAGGGAAAGTTGGCTGGGGCTGGCCATGACCTTGCTGAGGAATATTTTTTGGGTAAATGCATACAAGATGGAGACAGGCATCAGGATGCCAATTGATTAACGACCCATGACAAATAACTGTCACAGCACCGGAATAACTCATTTTCTGTGTAAGTGCATGCTCACCTGTGCTCAATTCAGTACCTAAACCAAAGTTTGTTTCACTGAGTAAAAAACAAAGCTAAAAAAAAAAAAAATCCCTCAGCTAAAATAGATGAACAAATATTCCCACTTGAGGAGTTGCTTTACTACTGGGACCAGGGTATTCGAAATCATTTTCACACACTTTCTTTGGCAGAATTGTGTACCAATTGTTAAAATTTTATATCTATTCATCACTTTTATTTATGCTTTATTGTGATGTTTTGTAAATACTCACTTTCTCTTTGTATCTCTCGCTACCATGGTCTATGTTGCAGTTTTGGCACACTGACATATTCTGATTTGCCTGGGGCAGTGGTTCTCAATGCTGTCTGCAGATTAGAATTACCTGGGGAGCTTCTGAATATATCAATTTAATCAATTAAATAAAATGCTCTGGGATTGAAACTCAGATATTGCCAAGTTTCAAAAACTCTTCAGGTGAATCTAATGTGTAGCCGGGGTTAGAACTCTGGACTGGAGCCCCGAAGAAGGCTGTTTATTTAACATTTCTAATCTGTTTTTTCTCTCTTTAGGATTGATTAAGCTACACCTCTATGTAGAACATTTATGTGTTTATTTTCATAAGGCAGTCCATTTCTGTATTTCCAAGTTCTTGGGAATATCTCTTTGTAGCCTCAAAGAACAGTTAACAATAAACAAATGCTACACATTAAAATGACTCAGTTATGCCAACTTAGGGCTTTTTACTGCTCTTTCTCAGTATGTGCAGTGTTTTTCAACCTTGACTGCACTTTGTAATCACCTGGGGAATTTTTAAAAATATTGATGCCTTGGCAGGGTCCTATCCCCAGAAATTCTGATGAAATTGTTCTGGGATGCAGCCTGAACATTGGGATTAAAAAAAAGAACTCCCCAGGTGATACTATAATTGACTCTTTGCAGAGTCTTGTAAATGTTTTTAAGATAAGTAAACTACATGTTAGGTAAATGATAAGCCAATCTATGCTCAAACTAAGGTAACTAATCAACCTTGGATCCACATGGGAATTGCTTGGGACTGGGGAGCTATAAAAAATACCTATGACTGTGCACTTGCCCTAGCAATCGTGATGTAATAAGCCTGGGATATAGCATGGATTTCAGGACTCTCAAAATATCCCCTGGTTATACTGATATGGAGCAAAGTTTGAGAAACACATTTTAGCCTGGCCTACCAAACACACATCTGTTAAGTCAATTTCAGCAGTTTATGTCATATTAAGGATGTTTTCAAGAGCACCTGTGTGTGAATTTCATTTAATAGGGCCTTAAATGGCCTAAAAAATAGTATATTTTTTCTTTCTTCCCCTCGTATGTATTTCAGAGTAAAAGGTCCAAACTGTGAAAATTGAATATAGTACAGATCCCCACAATTCAGTAATTTGATTTACTGTTCAAATCTCTGTTATTGAGATTTTCTTTCTCTGGTCTGATTCATTTTGTCTTGTGTTGAATGTGAGTTTCTAGAAGGCAAACCCTATCTCTTTAACTTGTTTTTGTTGATGATTTAACACATACACATATATCTTTCCGGAATTCAATTGGACTGACATAAGTAGCTGCCTACTACATTCCTACTAAGGCTGATTCTCAGAATCTAATGGACATTGAGGGGTACAGGTAAACCCAAGTTTGATATTAGGGCTCATTTTTACCTCTCTCTTAGAGAAGAGTAAAGCACCATTACACCATTGTTGAGCAGGCTTTCCAGAGACTGTGCTTTTTACTTAAAGGGTGTCTTTTGAAAAGAAAATCCATGTATTTAACCAGTGACAATAAAGTGGAGGAGAGGATATTGACTTTTTGGAACCAACATGCAGTTATTTTTTACTGCAGTTAAACACAATTGCCAATATCCTTCTTAAAGAAAGTATTTTAATAAAATTGACATTCTTGGCAGAGAAACAGAGTGAGTCTTTCATTTGCAAACAGTTGCCACTGGGGGTCACCATTACAATTGCTAAGTTTTGCCTGCAGTTCTGGAGCCGCAGCTGCAACTTGCCTAAAATGAGGGGGAAGATCGGGGAAGAACCAGTGTCTTTTCAAGCTTCTTTTCTTTAGCGTGTCAGGGAGGCATTGCTCAGATACGAAGATAAATATTTGTCTTTTGTGGGTAGGACACTCACCTGTGGTAAGAAGGGATTCAATAAATTGTCTTGTCTGTCTAGTAAATATAACAATTCGTTACGTTTATAGCTTCTCTCTGAGGTCTGTGTCATCCCTCAGAGAGGGTGATCAAAATGCACTCTTCTGCCCTTCTGGATTTCTCAAAAATTTAACGAGGATTGGTCTGTGGTGTGTTTTAAAATCATTCAGCCTTGTTTTATTTTATAAGTACCGACTCTTACTGTCTTATGTTAGGAGTCAATACATTTTTCTGCCTAGAAAATCCCTTCATCGTTTTGCTTCTTACATATTAAATCACTGTCATTGCCATTACGTAAGAGAAATTTAATAAATCAACAAACGAAGGCCAGAGTGCCCTAGTGTATGAGTTATCATAGGACAAACAGGGCCTTGGGACCATGTGAAGATATGCACGTATAAATTCTGCAGTATAGATCCTCAAGGTAAGCAGCCCAGGCAGAAGTGGGGACAATGACAGCAGATGGCACTCCTGTGTCTTAAACAGGGCATCCTAACTATAGAGTAGACTCCACTTATGTTAAACTTCTCTCAAGTAAACCTTCCCTTTCCATATAACTCTCCTGGCCTTTATTGTTCCCTCTGTACATTTAATCAACATTTACCAAACATCCCCATGGTAGATACCATGGCTAAAACAACACATAAGACAGACTTACTGCCCTCAAGGCCAGCTTTCTGATTTGTGACCTGTGCAGAAAGGGCCCTCTGCTCAGAAGTTCCTTGCCTCCCCGGCACCTGTCACTGTCCTGAAATTCTTAATAATTTTGAAAGAAGGGTTCCTACATTTTCATTTTGTTTTGAGCCTCAAAAATTGTCTAGCTGGTTCTGACTGCCCTGAAGTGTCTCACACCATATAGGGGAGACAAAGAAATAGAATATAATCAGAAATATAATGCTAAGATTTGAGATGTGGTCTATCAGCTATATGAACAAAATATTATGGAAAGAGTATTATTCTGTCTGTAGGGAAGTAGAATTTAAGAAGGTTTTATTCGTGATTTACGTATTACCGAGTACTTAACATGTGCAGGGCACTGTGGTAAATGATTTGGAGGATTCAAAAATGAATTGGCCATGAATCCTACCATCCATCTCAAGTTAACTTAGTATATGAAAAACATGCATAGGGCAGAGTGGGTTTGATATCATTAGGTAGGACATGTGACTGGGATGGAATGTTTGTGTGGATGATCTATTTTTCTACTTTCATGCTTTCATTTTCTAATCAATCCCATGCACGTCTGCTAAACCAATCTCTCTAACACACTCCTTTAAATAAATGCCCCTATTCAAAAATACATACGATCCTCACTGCCCCTTAATATGAATTCTAGACCTCTTAGCATGGCACGTGAGTTATCCTGCAAGATGGCCCCAGCCTTCATTTTCTTTTTTTTTTTTTTTTTTCGTGACCGGCAACAGATCGCAACCCTCAGTGTCACGCCCGTACCGGACTGGGACCGGCAACGGGATCGCAACCCTCGGTGTTGCACCCGCACCTCGCTCAGCCAGTGAGCGGCCGGTCTGTATGTGGGATCCGAACCCTCGGCGGGAGTGCCGCCGCACTCCCAAGTGGTGCACTTTAGCAGTGCGCCACCGGGCCGGCCCACCCCAGCCTTCATTTTTAACCTAAAGCTTTATTATTCTCCTATGTGATTCCTTTGACTTGGACCAAATCAGGCCATCTGAAATCCTAACATATTAGCTACCTATCATGTAACAGATTACTCCCAAATTTAGCAGCTTTAAACAATAAACATTTATTATCTCACAGTTTCTGTGGGTTAAGAATCTGGGAGCAGCTTGACTGGGTGGTCCTGTAGTTGACTTGGCAAAAGTAAAAGAAGCTGGAAAGAGAAGCTGATAATATAAAGGGAAGCAGAGACAGAAAATCTCAGACATAAATGGGTTAGCATCTCAGAGAAAAGAACAAAGATGCTATCAAATTCTTAGACATCTCGGTTAAGTTGAATCATACCACTTGGTAAAAAAATCCTGCCCTCTTGAAATGCTGGCTGAAGGCAGGGAGGTTGTTGAATGGGCTATGGAGAAGTAAGGGCTATGGAGTTATTGTTTTCATTTACCATTCGAATAGTGGTTGCTAGCCTAATACCATTCTGGCTTTTATTCACTCTCATATTTTGCATGTGTTCATCATAGTTAAATATATCATTTAGTCCATGGATGTAGAATAATGAGAACTAGCACTTGGATGAGATAGTGACAGAACTTAAGGAGAAATGGACATCCCCTGGGAATCATGGACTCTGAAACCAACAAATAACTTTTACATTGGTTCCCAAAGCATCTATCTTGTATGAGTGTCTGTCATCTTATAAGGTTCAGAGGATAGTTTGAATATATTGGTTAGGGCTTATATTTGAGGTTGTGTGCCTAGGAAGAAGACTTGTATTCCTGGCAGCAAGCAAAGGTTGAAATGTACTACATATGTACTTCTGCCATTGTAAAATATTTGACCAGATATAGAAACCACAGGCATGTCATTGGGGACTTTCTTCATGTTGACAGGATCCATTAATCAACCACCCATTAATTCAACCTTTAAACCCATTTAATATGTTAGTAAGCACTAATTCTTCTATCTGAGCCATAAGGATTTTATGATACTGGTTAAGCAAACCCAGAGGTGGAGTAAGAAGTACAAAGGGGAGAGGGGTAGCAATGTTACCCTCTTACACAAAGGGGCCTTTGGGATTATGGGCTCCCTATCCTTGATCTTGAGTGTCTGTCTGTCTCTATTTACATCTAAGGGCTATTCTGGGACCTGGGACAAACTTGTTGCCATGGGGCTGGAAATGAAGGTACATTTTCTAAGGAGGAGGTGGCTTTCAAATAATGACCTGAAACTATTGCACATTTTTCTGTGACAAATCTCCTGTGGCTCTATCGTAGTTAGAACTCTAGAAATAAAGTTACTTTGGTGTGGATTAGGATGATGTAATTGCAAGGCTGGAAGGAATCTGAAAGGGAGTCTTGTGTAAATCATGCTTCAATTCCCTTTAAAGAGAAGCCTCTGTCATGGAGATAAACCCACACTTGTACAAGATACCCAGTGACAGAAAAGTTTTGACTATACGGAGATCCTGGTATATATTGAACTGAACTCTATCTTCCTATAGCTTTTTCTTCCAAAACTTTTAGAGGTTTACATCTTACATTCAAGTCTGTGATCCATTTAGAGTTAATTTTTTTTAAGGTGAGAGGTTCAGGTTAACTTTCAATTTTTGTCTCAGTGTTCAATTGCTCCAGCAACATCTGTTGAATTGCTTTTGAATCTTTGTCACAAGGGGCATAGTTGTATAGGTCTATTTCTGGGTTCCATATTCTGCTCCATTGATCTATAGTATTTAACCCTTCACCAATACCAGACAGTCTTGATTTCTGGAGATATATAATAAATCTTGAAATAAGGTAGACTGTTTTCTCCTAATTTATTTTTTTCTTTTAAATTTGTTTTAGCTAGTCTAGTTCCTTTGCCTTGTTCATATAAATTTTAGAATAAGCTTGCTTATCTCCACAAATAATCTTGCTGGGATTTTGATGGGAATTGCATTTAATTGGGGGAGAAATGATGTATTTACTGTATTGAGTCTTCCACTCCTTGCATATGTTATGTCTCTATTTATTTAGATCTTTGATTTCTTCCATCAGCATTTAAACATTTTAAGTATACAAGTCCTGTACAGGTTTTGTTAGATTTATACCTAAGGATCTCATTATCGTTGAGCTATTTGTAAGTGGTATTGTGATTTTAATTATGATTTCAACATGTTCATTGCTAGGTTATAGAAATACAGTTGATTTTTGTGTGTTGATATTGCATCTGCAAACTTGCTGATACTACTTATTAATTCTAGGAGGGCTTTTTTTTTTGTAGATTCCTTAGTACTTTATATGCAGATTATCTGCAAATAGGAAGAGTTTTATTTCTTCCTTTCTAATCTAAATGCCTTTATTTCCTTTTCTTGCCTTTTTTTGCTCTGGATAGGACCTTCAGTACTATGTTGAGTAAAAGTGGTGAAAATGCCTATACTTGCATTTGTGTACAAACTTAGGTGGAAAGCATTCAGACTTCTATTATTAATCATGAGGTTAGTTGCTGTGCTGTTATTTTGTAAATGCGCTTTATTACATTGAGGATGTTCCCCCCTATGCCTAGTTGGTTAGAGTTTTTATCATGAATGGGATTTGAATTTTTTCAAATGCTTTTTCTGAATAAATAGATATGATCAAGTAATTTTTTTACTTTAGCCTTTTATTTTTTTATTTTTACTTTTTTTAGTTTAGCCTTTTAATATGGTATATTAAAGTGATTGGTTTTTGAATATTCAACCAGCCTTGTACCCTGGAATAAACCCCACTTGGTATATGTGTGTGAATGTGTATATATATATATGTGTGAGTGTGTATATGATATACAAGGTTACCTCAAAAAGTGCACTGAAAAGGGCCAGGCTGTGGCTCACTTGGGTGAGCGTGGTGCTGACAACACCAAGTCAAGGGTTAAGATTCCCTTACCGGTCATTTATTTTTTTTAAAAAAAAAGGTCCTCGAAAAATAGATCTAAAAGATAATACAAATCTTTCCATGAGCTTTTTGAAATACCCTTGTGTGTGTGGAGAGAAAGAGCGGGTAAGTGCTGGGTTCTATTTGCTAATATTTTTTGAAGTTTCTTAAAATCTCTGTTTGTAAAGGATATTGGCCTGTAGTGTTCTCCCTTTTTTTTTTTTTTTTTTGTATTGTCTTTGTCTTTTTTCAGTATTGGTAATATTGGCCTAATAAAATTAGTTAGGGAGTGTTTTCTCTTCCTTTTCTATTTTTTGGAAGAAAAGTTGTAGAATATGTGTTAGTTCCTCTTTAAAGTTTTGGTAGAATTCTCCAGTAAAAGCACCTGGGAGAGGGAATTTCTTCTGGGAGATTTTTTTTTTTCATTAAATTTTATTTTGTCAATATGCAACATGGTTGATTATTGTGGCCCATTACCGAAACCTCCCTCCCTCCTCCCTTTCCCCCCTCCCTCCCAATAATGTCCTTTCTGTTCACTTGTCCTATCAACTTCAAGGAACTGTAGTTGTGTGTCTTCTTCCCTCCCCCGCCCAGGTTGTTTGTGTATTTATTTATTCATTTTTAGCTCCCACAAATAAGTGAGAACATGTGATATTTCTCTTTCTGTCCCTGACTTGTTTCACTTAATATAATTCTCTCAAGGTCCATCCGTGTCATTGCAAATGGTAGTATTTCATTCTTTTTTATACCAGTGTAGTATTCCATTGTGTAGATATACCACAGTTTCCATATCCACTCATCTGATGATGGACATTTGGGCTGGTTCCAAGAGTGCTGCAATGGAATATTCATTCTTAAAACCTTTGGGAAGCTCAAGTATAAGCCTGTATATTAGGTTCAGCCAGTCACACACTCCCCCTTAGGAATTTGAATCTGAGGAAATGATGTGGCAGTGGAAGTGTAGTTGAGAATTTAGTCATTTATCAGATAACACAATCTACATGATTTTAATTCTTTTAAATGTGTTTGTTTGTTTTATGACCCAGGATATGGTCTACCACGGTGAAAGCTTTATGGGCCCTGAAAAGAATGTGTATTTTGCTATTATCAGGTAGAGTATTCTATAAATATCAATTAGATTCTGTTTGCTGATGGTGTTTTTAAGTTCTTCTATATCCTTGCTTATTTTCTGTCTAGTCCTTCTATCAATTGTTGAAAGAGAGATGTTGATTTTGCCAGCTACAATGATGGATTTATCAATTTCTCCTTTCAATTCTATCAATTTTTGTATCATATATTTTAGAGCCCTGTTACTGGATGTATACTCAGTAAGGATTTTTATGTCTTCTTGGTAAATTGACCCTTTTATCACTGTCTTATATATATCTTTGATTCTGCTAATTTTTTTAGCTCTGAAATCTACTTTAACAAATATTAACATAGTTACCTCTGCTTTTTTTTTTTTATTAAAGTTTTCATGGTATATCTTTTTCCTTCCTTTTACTTTCAGCCTACACACCATTTTATTGGAAAAAAGCTTCTTCTAGACAGCATATAGTTGGGTCTTGTTTTTATCTGCTCTGCCAATCTATCTTTTAACTGGTGCATTAAGTAAATTTAAATGGTGTCAATTTAAATTCTATTTAATTTTAAGGTAATTATTGATATATTACAGCTTAAGCCTGCCATTTCATTTTCTCTTTTCTCTTCTTTTTTTTTTTTTGGTGTGTATTTGCTTTTTTTCTTGACTTCCTGTGGATTAGTTGTACTTCCTTTTACAATTCCATTTTGATTGATCTACAGTGCTTTCAAGTGTGTGTACTTGTATGACATTTTAGTGGTTGCTCCAGGTGTTGCTTTGTGTACACATAACTCAGTCCACTGGTGTTATCGTTTTATAGTTTGATGAAGTACAGAAATCTCATCTCTTTTTATGTCACTTATTCTGCCCTGTTTATAATTGTCTTAAATGTTTTCTTTACATACATTTAAAACCATATCAGGCAATGTTATAATTTTTGTATCAGTTGTCAAACATAATTTAGAAAACTCAAAAACAGGATACTCTATTGTACTCGTATTTACTCATATTTTTGCTTGTTGTTTTCTTTCTTCCTTCCTATATCCCAATGTTCCTTCTTCTATCATTCCCTTTTCATTTAGAGAATGTCTTTTAACCATTATTTTAGGGTAGGTAGGCTGTTGACAACTTCTCCTAGTTTCCCCTCATCTAAGAATATATAAATCTCATTTTTATTTCTGAAGGTATTTTCTCTGGATATGGAATTCTGGGTTGATAGTTTTTTGTGCCTCTGTGTCACTTCCTTCTGACCCCCATGGTTTCTTTCTTTCTTTCTTTTTAAGTTTACTTATTAATATATATATTTTTACATCCTATGATGTTTTTGTGGAGCAGTTGGGCGGGAGGGGGAGAGTGACACCCCCCTCATTCCTGCATGGGAGACCAGGGAGCTTCCAGTGGTGGCTTGGTCATCGCTGGGCTGAATGCAGATGTTGAGGAGGTGGTGTGGCTGAAGCCCTCTCCTGGTTTGGGAGAGCACAGGGCACTTCCTGTGGTGGCTTGGTGGTCAATGCGGGGCTGGTTGTGGGTGTCGGGGGGGGCATGGCTGAGGGCCTTGGCTCCCCCACTGCTCCAGTTCGGGAGCTTGGGTTGCTTACTGTGGCAGCTTGGTGGTAGTCGCTGGGTTTGTTGTGGGTGTCGGGGGGTTGTGGCCAAGGCCCGAGGACCCCCACCCTTGGCACTGGTTGTATGTGCCGTGAGGCATGGCTGAGGTCCCCAGCCCTCCCTGGCTTGGTAGACCTGGGAACTTCCAGTCCTTCTAGGTTTTGTAGATGTTCTTTGGTGATGTGAGACCTTTGCTAGTTAATATCAAACTTTGTCTCTGGTCTGTGGGTATTTTGTTTTTTCTTTCAGTTATGTGTTGGATTATTTGCTGTTTCTACCACTTAAACTCTACACTGGAATTAATTTGTTGTCCTTTGCTTACTTCTAAAATGAGGGAACTTCCTGAAGGGACCAGTATTTGAGCTCTGTGGTTGAGCTAAATTGTTGCTTTGCTGTTGATTCCCCGGGGAAGCCTTTTTGTGCAGCTCATGTTTTAATGGTTGACTTTATAGGTACTTCCCAATCTCATGAGATCTGGTACATCTGGGTTGTGTAGAAACTCTGGCTGGGCCTGAGTCTTTTCAGCAAACTGCACCTGCTGCAGTTCTATATTCCTGACTAGTCTCCACAGAGTGGGCCTGTGCTGATTAGAGGGCAGATCAGCTGTCCATGCTGTGCCCCAATGTTCCTCTGGTGGGCCTGTCTTCCCTACTGCCCATGTTCCAAACACTTCCCATGGGATGGGCTGTGCACTGGTCCCTTGTAATGACTCACCAGTCTCTGAGCAGCTCCTTTTTTTCAGTTGTTGTGGCTCCTCTTTTCTATGTGGGTCCATTGGAATCCTATTAGTAGTCTTGATGGCCTGGGGTCCACCAAGGCCCTCCTCCCCTGCCACCTCCAAGCAACTTCATTCAAAGGGTGTAGCTGTGGCTTTGGCCAGCTCCTGCACCATGTGCTCACCAGTGCCAGACTTGAAGCAGCTGGGGTTCAAAATGACTGGAGCAGTCCTTTCTTTCTCACATTGCAGCTTTTCCCACCTTCATGCACTCCATAGGTCTCTCCTCCTCTTCCTTTGACCTCTAATGGCCTCAGCTTGGCTGTCATTGTTTTTTAATAGTTGTAGATTGGTTGATTTGTGGGAGAGAGTGACACTGGGGACTTTCTATTCTGCCATCTTAACTGGAAGCCCATGATCCCAACGGTTTCTGATAAGAAATCTCTTCTCCCCTATAGGTATGTGTCATTTGAATTGTTTTTCCCCTATAGATAATGTGTCATTTCTCTCAAGCTGATTTCGATAATTTTTCATTGTCTTAATTTTTTCCTTGACACATGATTGCTTACACATAATTGTGGGGTAAAGGGTTGAATATCAATACCTATGTACATTATGTGATGATCAAATCAGGACAATTAGTGTATTCATCATTACAAATCTTAATCATTCTTTGTGATCCTTTACCAATTGTCTTTGTCTTTAGATTATAGAAGTTTGATTATGATGTGTCTTGGCTTGGGTTTCTTTGGGTTTATTGTGTTTGGGATTTTCTCACTTTCTTGAATCTGTAGGTTTATAACTTTCATAAAATTGGGAAATTTTCAGTCATTATTCCTTTGAATATTTGTTCATACCCATATTCTTTCTCCTCTTGTGGAAGTTTATTGACCTGAATATTAGACCTTTCATTATTGTCCACAGGTCCCTGAGGCTCTGTTAATTTGTTTTCAGTTTATTTTCTTTCTCTTGTTAAGATTGAGTAATTTTAATGTAGAGGATTCATAAAGCAAATGTACTTCACAGGGCCTGGTTTTCCAAAGCCTTGCAGTTTCAAATCTTGACCTTGCAAAGGACAAGAAATTTTCCTCAAGCTATAAAGTCTCTGGTGTAAGATAAAGATTTGTACCACAGCAAGGTTGCTGGCTCCAAGACAGACTGGTTACTGATAGATATGTAAAGTTACTGGGAAGCTGCTGTAGGGAGAAGGAATGTTTGCTAGATCAAGCTTTTGTTGGTGGATCACTTAATTGTCTAAAGGAATGTCATCTGACTTGTTTTTACTGAATGTTACCAGCTTCTATTGTTAAACTTGTTAAACAGTGCTTAGCAAAAACCCCACTTATGTCTCTTCCTGTAACTTCTTGGCCTGGAGAATAAATGAAGGAAGAGAACTCCAATTCAGAGTTAATTTCCCAAGGAAGGAATGCCTCTCACTTGAGGGTTCTGGGGAAGTTAACCACTTCGGGGCTTCTCACTGCTCAGAAGAGATGGGCTTTGAGTAATCCTTTGTGGCTCCGTCACCCAGGGGAAGTGGGGTGACAAATCCGTGTGGGGCAAAGCAACATTTTAATGCTCTAACTTCAAGTTCATTGCTTCATTCCTCTTTCATCTCCATTTTTTTTTTTTAAAGATGACCAGTAAGGGGATCTTAACCCTTGACCTGGTGTTGTCAGCACCACACTCAGCCAGTGAGCGAACCGGCCATCCCTATATGGGATCTGAACCCGGGGCCTTGGTGTTATCAGCATCACACTCTCTCGAGTGAGCCACGGGCCGGCCCCAGTTCTAAAATTTCTATTTAGTTCTTCTTTATATCTTATATTTCTTGCTAGGACTTTCATTTTTCTCATTTGTTTCAAGCCTGGTCATAATTGCTTGTTGAAAATCTTTTTATGATGGCTGTTTTTAACCCCTTTTCAGATCATTCCAATGTCTGTTTCTTCTTAGTGTTGGCACCCATTAATGGAGTTTTCTCATTCATGTTGAGATTTTCCTGATTCTTGGTATGCTGAATGCCCTTCAGTTCTGTCTTAGACATTCGGTATATCATATTATGGGACTTTGAATCTTCTTTAAATCTCCTGTTTTGGCAGGTCTCCACTGACACCATATAGGTAAGGGAAGTGGGGCAGACTCATTCCTGCCAGGTGGGTGTAGAAGTCCAGGATACCCATTCAGCCTTCAACTGCACTGTGGAGAAAGTGAGGCATGCCTCATTACTACTGGGCAAGTGTGGATGTTGAGGCACCCCACGTGGTTACTACTGACATGATGGGGATTGGTATGGAAAGGGGTTCCTCATTACCTCTGAAAGTGCTGAAAATCTAGTTTCTCCACTTGGTATTCTTGAATACCACGCAGTGGGAAGGGGAAGGGGCATCTCATTACCGGTGGATGAGGGTGGAAGTCTAGGCTTTCCACTTGGCCTTTGCTGATGGGGACAAGTGGGTATGCTGTGGTTTTATTTTTATTTTTTTCCTGTGATGCATGAGTAAGGTAGTTATTGTAAAAAAGTTAAAAAAATATTTCTTTCTGGCTAGGCTGATGCTTTCTTGGACCTTTGGATTGAACAAGGTTTTCTTGGAACCTTTTAATTTTTTTTCTGGCTGTGCGTGTGGGTGTTTCTGGGTTCCAGGCTTCTCCAGCACCCAGTCCAGGATCCATGTGAGGCAAAAACAGAACCCAGGTAACTCACCATTGTGTCATTCCTCAAGTCCTGAAGTCCTCAGCTAGTCTATAACCTTCTTTCCAGATTTCAGAGTCTTCATATATACATATATGTACACACACACACACACACACACACACACACACACAGATACACACACACACATCTCCAGGGATTTTAGCTATATTTAGCAAGCAGAATAAGGAGAAATGTGTTTATGCCATATTGTCTAGAATCAGAAGTCTCCCCTTATTGCTTTTTTAAAAATGTGGCTACTAGAAAATTTAAAATCACATCTGTTACGTAATATTTCTATTGGACTAAGCCATGTGTAGATCTTAGCTTTGTCACTTGCAAATAAGAGGATTAGAAGAGATGCTCTCCAAGGTCAAGCCTTTATACCTCTAAAATCCCATGATTCTAAGGATTGTTGTTTGGATTATTTATATAATGCAAATGATGTAGATAATACTGTTGCTCTTTCTACTTACCTACATCATAGCTACCAGAAATGGGGTAGTCTTGGAAAGTCCTTCAAATGCCTAAAAATAGAGGCAAAAGATAAGTGAAGGTTACTATTATTTTAAAAATGAATGCCAATATGTTAACATTTCCATAGAAAGTAGTTGGTAAATAAGAATTCCTCCAAAGGAGTGAATTGCAGGTGCTAATCAGCTTACACTATCTTTTACTGTTTGTGCTGAAAGCAGAATTAATTACTTCAGTAGCCTCACTTCCTCATACACCTAAATAATGCATATCCCCACTCTATGGAGAATAAACTAAATTTGATAGAAAAAGGTTTAATGCACAGCTAAAAATAGCACTGTAATCTCCTTGAAAGAACTCTCAGCACTCCCCTCCTTCCTTTTAGACAGACTTTCCTTTTCTGAAACTGCTAATGAATGGTTCTTGTATCCTTGTGATTCTCTCTGTCATCCTACATCCTCCCACATACTTTTAAAAACTATTAAAGTTCATTTTATTCCAACATTCATAAGGAATTTTTCTGAAATCCATTGTATCCTTAATAGAACAATTCCAATAATCTGTCCATGAAATCTTGGTTTCCTAGGAGCCTTGTTTAAAAATGAAGACAGTGCCTTTGAGCTTTAGGTACACGATGTAAAGTTATCGCCCCATCACTGCAAAGTTCCCCAGTGGTCCAGCTGTCTCTCATCTCATCACAATTGCATCCCTTGAAATATGTATTTCTCCATCACTCCACAAAAAGGGCCTTTTTGAAATTCATTGATGATTTCCTTTTCCCAAATTCAGTAGTCTATTTACCTCATGTCCTTTTATTTTACACTGTTTACTAAGCCTCCTCAACAAGTTCTCTTGCCTTATTTCCTATTATAGTGATGCGCTCTTCTGACTCTCTTTAATCTTTCTTGTTTCTTGACCTGCCTTCTTGTTGCCCTCTTTTCATTATCTAGTCATATGAATTCTCTGGTTCTTTAAGACATTCTTAAACCCGTCCTTTATTTCTCTCTATTTCTTGGAAATATTAATTCTCCCAGTTTCAACTAGAACTACTATGCTGATTATCTTCAAATCTCTCTTCCTGTCTTCTCATCTGAACAACAGACCCAAATCTCTGGGCTTATTTAGCATTTCCACTTTTATGTCCCCACAATACGACAAACTGGACATGACTGAAACCAAACTCCTCTTCTTGAGCTATAATTGGCTTCCCCTCCAACTTCCCTGTCAAACGGCTCCACGATTCTCTGCTTCAACGAGTCTCCAACCTGGAAGACTGAGTCATCTTTAATTAAACACTCTTTTCCTCTCATCTCTAGAATAAGGCACCAGATCAACCTTATTTTTTTCCTACAAACTAGAGTATGGTGGAGGAGAAAAGGTCTTCAAGTTAATCAGACCTGTGTTTAAATTTAGCTAAGTTATTTACTGAAACTTTTCATGAACTTGGATATATTATGTAACACTTCTGAGCTTCAGTGTTTCACATGAAAAGGGAGGAAATTACCTACTATGGCATTGTTGCAATGATAAGATAATACATTAAAACGTTTGGAATATAGTAGGACTAAAAAATGTTAGATGTTTCTCAGACCCCTTCCCTTTCCAGCTGTTTCTTTCTCTGAATTCCCACTGCCACACTCTGTTCAAGTCCCTCAGTCCAATGTACATGAAATATCAAAATCAAACCCCATTCATTGCCCCACTTCCCTGCACTCTACTTTCTCCATATGGACCTGCTTCCCTAATTAATGTCATATGACTCCTTTATCCAAAGTTTGCTACTTTTTCATCATACTAATTTGATACTTCCTTTGTCTTTAAGGTTCCTGAAAGATCCCTTCCTCTTCCTCTTCCCCTGACCCAAATCATCCTTCTCCATTTCCCCTTTCTCCTTAACCTGAATTTTCCATCCTAGACCTCCAGGCTTCCCTGAACTTTTCCCCAAGGCCACATTGTTTTTTCTTTTCCCCTGAAAGTTTAACATCCTTCTATCTCTAATCTCATACCTCTAGTGACAGATCAGACCTACCTCCCTTACAGTCCTTTACCTCAAGTTTCCATCCACCCAGACCTCCCTCCAGCCTGTAACCATGAGTAACACCTCATAGCACCCTGACTTGTGTTTGCTAATTGTCTTAGTCTGTTCAAGCTGCTATAAGAAAACACCACAGACTAGGTTGCTTATAAACAACAGAAATGTATTTCTCACAGCTCTGGAGGCTGGGAAGTCCAAGATCAAATCACCAGCAGACTCAGTGTTTGGTGAGGGCCTGCTTCTTGGTTCACAGCAGTCTTTTCACTGTAACCTCAAATGGCAGAAAGGGCAAGGTGTCTCTCTTGAGCCTCTTTTATAAGGGCACTAATCCCACAGAGCCCTCATGACCTAATCACCTCCCAAAGGCCTCATCTCCTCATACCATCATCTTGGAGGTTAGGATTTCAACATATGAAATATGGGGGGACACAAACATTCAGACCATACTAATGTTCTAGATCAATGCTTATAAGTAGGTTTCACATGTCAGTAACATTTCAAAGCCTAAACTTGCCACTGGCACTAGTTTTACATTGTTTTTTGCCCTGGGAAAAATATTTTTAAATCATTTGTTTTCTTCATTTCATTTTTAAAAGGATATTTTACAAAAAATAGAAGGCCATAATGTTAAAATAAAAATTTTAAATTGAATGCATTTAGAGTTGTGCAAAAAAAATTTTTTATCCTTATTTTTTCATTTTGATGTGGACCAGAGGAAACTTTACCAGGGAAATCCTTGGACAGGTATTTGGTAACCTCCATAATAGTCTCTCAACACCTTTGATTCCTGTAGCATGGACAATTGACACTAGGAGAGTTCCTACTATGAACCAACTAGTGTATCTTTACATGTTTCTCTCTGCATGTATGGGATAGGTATAAGCGTGCTATTCTACAGATAGCAAAACTAAGGCATAACAAGTTTGGAACTTGCTCAAGGACCCATAGAGAATAACTGGTGGAAGTGAGATTTGAACCCAGTGATTTAGGCTCTAGTGTTCTTGACTACTACCACACACTGCTGTCATTTCTTTCAACTCTATGGTATGAGTATGGTTCTATGCACAAAATAAGCACACCACTATGTGCAATGATCATGGCAGCTTTTGCCATAATATATCACATCTTCTGAACAGAATAATGGCCAGATATATGAGGAGTCTTCAAAAGGTTCATGAAAAGATTTGTATTATATTTTATATTTTAATTCTATTTATGAACTTTTTGAAGTACATTCATATATCATCCCAAGAAGACTATTTCTACAGAGGGTATTTATAAATTGTAAAGTGCTGTATGGATGTAAAATCAGGTATAATTATTATAATTAGCAACACCAACTGGAATTCCAAAAGTCAAGTTTGCCTTGGATCATTAAAGAAACTTTATTAAATAAAACACTATTTCTAAGGGAATCCCATCTATAAGAATGTTTTAGGTCAGCAGCATGAACTAATTTATAGGAGGTTTTATGGAAATCAGAGTTATTGAAAATTAGCCCAATACAGTGCCTGCAGTATTTTACTCTCTTGCTGTTGCCTATAAGGTCATAGAAACCACCCTAAGCAAAGTGTTCGGTTGTCTTAAACACATTCTTGTCATTTCTTACATTACCTTTCTTCTTACCTTGAGACAAACTTTACCTAACCTTTACCGGAAACTCAATCCCTTCCTTCTTTGCCTCCCTCTGCACAACAAGCACCTCTTAGCCAGCTACTTCACTAGAAAGCATTCGACAATATTGCATTTTTGTGTTGTTTTTTCAAGAGCATGTTAATAAAGTACCAAGATAAGCCACAGCGGGTATATATTGAGTGGGAACATTTCAGACACAAGGGATTAGCCTACTGTAGAGATATCTGGAGAAAAGAATGTTACACTGGTGGCCCTTAATTTAGATAACAACCAATTTTTCCAACTGATAAGGTCAATCACAGATGGTAATGAATGACGCCAAAGGCACAATCCCTCTCGGTACCTGCAATACCCATAAAAGTCTCCTGATCCCAGTAATGCTCCACAGTGAATTTCACCTTAAAGTGCACTGCTCTCTACTCAAATTTTACAACTACCCCTCTCCCAATAACATGACCTTCCTTCACTTCATTTTCAAGGCTTCTTCTATTCTTCCATATCACTCACATAAAACAACAGTAGAAGCAAGTCATCTTATAGCAAAGGGATACAAGCCCCTGTCCAAAGGTCAGGGAATGGATCTGGGTTTATATCTCAATGATTTGCTGAATATAAACTCATTATTGAAAAACTGATGGTATAAAGTCAGTAGTTTAGTTAGTAATAACACACCGATAGTGATTTCCTATATTTGACAAATATATCATGGTAATGCAAGATGATAAGAAGAAACAAACACATTGAGGGGTATATGTATGACTGTATACTATCTGTGTGACTGTTCTGTAAATTTAAAAGTATTTCAAAGAATAAGTTTATTCTAAAAATTGATGAGGAGGTCCATTGGCCAATTCCTTAAGCAATTAATTTTCCTGATGCTTGTAGTTATCAGAGCTTCGGGATTATCTAATAAGCATTGTAACTTTATCAAAGGGAATATATGGTGCTGCATTTTCCAAACATATTTGGCCAGAAACCTTTCTTTTTTTCTTCAAAAAGTTTCTTTCCAGAAAAGTGCTGACATAGAGAAAGTTTCTCCCAATGTGTCACAGATTTCTGTCCTATACCAGACCATGTTCAAATTTTAATCAGCATCTTTGTCTGAAGAGAGAAAGAAGCGATGAACATTAAATTGGCAGAAGATGTGAAACTAGAGATAATATGATGGATGAGAAAATAATCACTAAAATTAAACTTAATAGGCTACGTCAATTGAACAAACATAACGGGATGAATATAAAAGGATAAATATATAGTCTACTTTTAGTTAAACAAATTAAAAACAAAAAATCAACAGAGTAAGTACAGGATGAAGAAGAACGGACTTAAGTGCCCATTATGTTACTATAAACAGCTTTGTGTCTCAGGAGTTCTTAGGTCAAAGTAGTAGAACTTTGACCTTCAGTGAAGAGGCCCTAAAAGTACTATTATGGTAAAGCCATTTCTGCAGATTTTGTTTGCTTTTTAAATTTTTTTAAGTTCTGTGTGCTACACGATAAGGGGATTTGACAGTTGTCCTTAAGTACACAAGGATACAAGGAGAATGAAATCTACTCAGTGTAACTTCAGAATTCAGAAAAGGATCTAAGGAAGCAAGAGGAAGCACATCATCTCTGTAACCATTAAACTGCCTCATAAAAGAATGAACATCCTTGAAATGAAGTGAGCGTCCTGCCTCTGGGATTGTTGAAATAGAAGCTGGATGCCCAGCTGTCCAGATTGCTGCCAGGGTGTCTTCTATATTATACCTGATTAATGACTTCTACAGAACCTTCTAGTGTTAAGATCTCAGAATATATGAAACCAGAGGGAAGGGAAAAAACTTGAGAGGCACCGAGAAGAATGACAAACCACTGAAAACACCCCCAAAGGTCCCTCAGGCCACACTCTGCCTCTCTTCTAACCATCATCCCTGTGATAATATCTGGAAACTGCCTGGACAAGTGCTGTGGTTTAGCTGAAGAATCAGAGGCAAAACGCCATCCCTGAGTATGTACCTGAGAGACTTTTGATGGTATAATTTAATTTACATTACACAACAGGGGAGTGATGAATTCATCTAGACCAAGTATTGTTGATACTCAAAAAGAAATTTACCAAAGTAAATAAACATATAAACACATAAGTATACAAACAAGTTAACTTTTTAGAACTCCCTATTTTTTTTCTCCTATGGAAATAATTGGCCTATGAAAAGTTCAGTGTGTACCAATTTAAGGCCTGCTTCAAGGTTGCCCCCAAGCTGAGCCAGAACTATCCTGACGAGAGTGAGAGTGAGCTGGACACAAAAGTTAGGAAGGCGCCCTCTCAGGGTCCTGTAATTGCTGGCAGGGTCAGCCCCTGAGAGGGAGTGCCTCTTTAAATGTGCGTCACACACTCCTGCTTACATCACACTAGTCCTGGCCTCGTGATTGGTCAGGCATTCAACGCCCCTTCCCTCTGCAGCCTCAAACACTGGTTGCTTAGGTAACAGCCGATTCAAAGCCTGCAGAGTGGGAGGCTGCGGACCTGACCTTCTCCCATCTCCTAACCCTATGTAGGCCAGAAGCTGGCACCGACACTACCATCACCCCACAATGTCCCGGGTCCCGGAGTGGAAGAGGGCAGAGTGTAGTCCAGGAGCTCCTGGGGCCAGCTGCGATGGCAGAGGTGGCAGAGGCAGCAATGGGAGTGACTCCTCAGGCGGTTTGGGGCCTAGAGCCGCAGGCTCCCATGAACCACCACTCTGCTTTAGACTGGAGAACCATCTGGTTGGCTCAGTCATTGGTCATGGTGGGTCAAGAATAAAAGACCTACAGCATTCGACAAACACTAAAATACAGATAATAAGGGGGGATTCCGAAGCAGTAAAAATTTTTGGCAGCAAAGATACGAAAGCAAAGGTCAAGGCAGCTTTAGATACTCTTATTAAAAGACAAGAAAGGTACCGTTCAGAATCGGATGTGGATAATGCTGCGTCCCAACCTCCTGTTGGGAGAGACGTAAGCATAGTTAACGTTGTCAGAGAAGCTCCGCCATTGATTGATTGGGATCGTATTAAGGCAGAAGCCGTGGCCTGGGAGAAAAGAAAATGGGCAGATTTACCACCAATTAAGAAAGACTTTTACATAGAATCCAAAGCTACAAGCTCCATGTCTAAAGAGCTGGTAGACACGTGGAGGAAAGAGAATTACAACATAATGTGTGATGACTTGAAAGGTGGTGAGACGTGCCCCATCCCTAATCCAGCTTGTAAATTTGAGGACGTTTTTCTATCCATACCCAGAACTTATGAAAAGCATAACAAGGGTGGGTTTTCAAAAACCAACACCAATTCAGTCACAGGCATGGCCCATTGCTTTAAAAGGAGTAGATCTTATAGGAGTTGCCCAAACTGGCACAGGCAAAACATTGTCCTACTTAATGCCTGGGTTTATTCATCTTGATTGTCAACCGATATCTAGAGAACAAAGGAAAGGACCTGGCATGCTAGTCCTCACTCCCACCAGAGAATTAGCTCTTCAGGTGGAAGCTGAATGTTCTAAATATTCATATAAAGGTCTGAAAAGTATTTGTATATATGGTGGTAGAGAGAAAGACAAATTCAATGCATTACCAAAGGTGTAGATATCATTATTGCAACTCCTGGAAGACTGAATGACTTGCAAATGAATAACTTCGTTAACCTACAAAGCATTACCTACTTGGTCTTAGATGAGGCAGATAAAATGCTGGATCTGGGGTTTGAGCACCAGATTAAGAAAATTTTGTTAGATGTGCGCCCAGATAGGCAGACTGTTATGACAACTGTGACTTGGCCAGATTCTGTCCGTAGACTTGCACAGTCTTATTTGAAAGAGCCTATGATTGTTTATGTTGGCACTCTGGATCCAGTTGCTGTAAACACAGTGAAGCAAAATATAATCGTTACCACAGAAGCAGAAAAACGAGCTCTTATCCAAGAATTCCTAGAGAATATGTCACCCAAGGCAAAGTCATAGTGTTTGTCAACCAAAAACTTGTTGTTGATGACTTATCAAGTGATTTTGGTATCCAAGGCCTCCCTGTGCAATCACTACATGGTGACAGAGAGCAATGTGATCGAGAGGAAGCATTAGAAGACTTTACAAGTGGAAAAGTGAAGATATTGATTACAACTGATTTAGCATCCCGAGGCCTTGATGTTAATGATATCACACATGTATATAATTATGATTTCCCAAAATCACTGAAGAGTATATACACAGAGTAGGGCGTACTGGACGAGCAGGAAAGACTGGAACATCAATTACCCTTATCACTCAAGATAATTCAAAGATTGCCAATGAATTGATTCAAATTCTGAAAAAAGCAAATCAGAGTGTCCCAGAAGTTCTTGTAGCGATGGCCAAGTGATACAACTTCCAGAAACAAACAAGGGACACAGAAAAAAGACCAGGAAAGTCTTGAGGAAAACCCAAGAAGTTTTAGTTATATTTACATTGAAAAGTTGTACCAGCTACTAGAAGATTTAAGGCATGTTGAACATATACAGTATTCAAGATACATAAGAAAGTTATTGGAAACATACTGGCAGTTTGAAGACACAACCTATTCTTAAATAACTCTAAGCTTTCAATATTGTGTATGCTCCTTAATTAAAAAAAAAAAAAGTTTTAAAAATGAGAGTGTGAGATGCTTTGTGGGGAAAAATTAAATGTTATGTGTTGGTAAAGTCTTTTTCTTTTATAGCCTGCCATGTATATCTGTCTTAAAAACTTGGTAGAAGGCAGTGATGGTGCTTTTCTTGCTTTAAAATAGTTGTACTGAATTGAAGCATACATGGGTTTTGTTAAGCTTATTCCATCAAAATATTCTTTCCCTAGCACCCCTAATGGCAGTTGCCACAGTGATCCCTAAACATATCTCCCCTATTATTCCTGAATTTTTTTTAGTTCATTAGAAAATAAGTGCTAAATCTTCTAGAAGATTCTGCAGTTCTATATTATCTGATAGATGTAACCAAGAGAACCGGTGTCTGACTCTCTGAGAATCATATCCTTACATGAATTCTGTCACTAACTATTGGTTAGAAATTCCAGGGAGGTCACTTGTCTTCCCTAGGTCTCAATTTCTCCACTCATAAAATGGGATGGTTATATTAAAAAATTGGGGGGGTCTCCTTCGCCTCTAAAATTCTGTGATAATATAACTAAAATTGTGTACCCCAGCCTTATATTAACAAGTTAATATCTAATTTAGGGAAAATTGTACCCCTGTGTAATAAGTTGAACAAGGAATCCCTTTTTAATGACTAGAAATGTGTTCAGCATTTTTAATAATTTTTGTAATGTGACTGGCAGGTTTCTTTTTATTCTTTGCTTTTCTTTTCATCATATTTAATTTTTAATTTTTAATTCAATTTGTCTTGAAAAGGGCAAAACCATATATACACACACATCAGGGGAAAAAGTGAATGTGAAAGAAAATGTATATCTTATCTACTGGGGAAAATATCAAAAAATTAGATGACACTTGCCATAGGAACCAGTTTTAGTAAAACTCTAATTTTGTTTATAATTCTATGTCTCATGCCTTACTTAGAAGCAATATACATCCCACAATTGCAAACAGAAATCCCCACAATGATGCTAAACTCCAAAATTCAGTTTTCATGAAAACATTGGAATTAGTTGAGTCTTAACATTTCTGGCAAAATAAAGAGAAAAATTAATGCAACTATCTTTCCCCCCAGCTTGCCTTAGTTATGACCAAAAATAAGTCAGAAATTAATAGAAAAAAAAGAGGTAAACACTCTAGGCATAGGTATTTGAGGTTTAAAGTCTGCTTTTAAAGGTTTTATATATAGGCCTCAATATCTCATGATAAAGTTAATAACAATGGTTATCATTTTTGAGTGACATATACCAGGTGCTTAATCTCATAATTTCTGATATTCATTAGTAACCTACTCAATCATGTTTAAATAACAGTAACAACAAAAACTATCACTCAATGTCTATGAGTAAGAAAAGAAAAGTGTGTTTCTTCTACAAGAAAAGGCTGAAAAGAAGAGCCAGTGTATGGAGAAGGTAAGTAGAGACAGAAGAACGGTTCTTAGCACGGGTACTTTGCTACCCAGGAGAACTTTGACAATATCTGAAGACAGTAATGGTTGTTACAACTTTGGGTGGGGGGTGAGGAACTACTGGCATCTAGTGGGTAGAGGTTGATAAACACCCTATGACCTACAGACAGCCCCACACAACAAGAAAATTATCTGGCCCAAAACAATAGTGCTGAGGCAGAGAATCCCTGAGAGACCATAAGCAAAACAAAACAACCAGTTGCATAGTAACCAAGGAGGGACTCCAGAGGAAAAATAAATAGAGGGTTTCTAAGCTGTATATTATGGATTGTACAGAATAAAGCCCTACAAATTTCCTATCTTTGGTATATTTGTATCAGCGGTCCTCCACCAGAGACAATTTTGTCAATGTTTAGAGACAGATTTGGTTGTCACAACTGGGGGTGGTAGTGGTGGCATTGGCATCTCCTGGGTACCACTAAACACCCCACAGTGCATAGGAGAGCCCCCCCATCAAAGAATTATCTGGTGCAAATGTCAGTAGTGCCGTGGCTGAGAAACTCTGCAATAAATTAAGCAAAAAGAAACAAACAACAACAGCAAACCAAACCTAGTTGCAGAGAAACTGTATTAGTTTGTTTCTGTTGCTCATAACTAAATATATGGAACTGGGTATTTTATAAAGAAAATGAAATTTATCACTGACAGTTTCTGAGGCTGGGAAGTCCAAGGTCCGGGGAACATGTCTGGTGGTGGTGACAGTGACCCCTCACATTGCAAGATGGTGGAAGCAGACAGAGCAGAGATGAACCTCCTCAATCTCCTTTAAAAGCCCTCCAAACCACGCCCATGACTACAATTTTTAATTCATTCACTAAGGCATGGTCCTGCAATCTAATCACCTCTTCATTGCCCCAGCTTTGAATTACCATAATAGTATTTCTCACCCTCTTAACACTGTCACAGGGGTGAGAGGTTTGGGGGGACACTCAATCCAAGGCAAAACCAAGAAGGCATTACAGAGAAGAAAAGAAAAAGAGATTATGTATTTGTTGTGCACTGTGCAATATAAACCCCCAGTCAACTTTACTATCTTTGTTGTAATCTATATTTCTCAACTTGAGTTGATTTTGTCCCCAGTTTGACATTTGGCAATGTCTGGAGACTGTTTCAGTTGTCCCCATGAGGGAGCAGGATTTCAACTAGCGGGTAGAAGCCAGTGATAAACACCCTATAATGCACATGATAGCATCTTATGACAACTGATTTTTCAGCCTGAAATGTATGGTGTTGAGGTCAAGAAACTGGTTTACTTTTTTAAAAATTTTATCAATATATGGTGTAGTTGATTTTCATGTCCCTTTACCGATTTCTCCCTCCCCCATCCCTCTCCCCACTCACACCCATCAACATTGTATCTGTTCACTTATCTTAACAAGTTCAAGGAATTATGATTGTTGTGTCTTCTTCCCCGTCCCCCCATTTGTGTGTGTATTTATTTTTAGCTCCCACAGAAAAGTGAGAACATGTGCTATTTCTCTTTCTGTGCCTGACTTATTTCACTTAATATAATTTTTTCTAAGTCCATCTATGTTACTGCGAATGGTAGTATTTCATTCTTTTTTATAGCAGAGTAGAATACCATTGTGTAGGTATACCACATTTTCTGTATCCACTCATCTGATGATGGACATTTGGGCTGGTTCAAACTCTTGGCTATTGTAAATAGTGCTGCAATAAACATTGGAGTACAGGTATCCCTTTGGCATGATGATTTACATTCCTCTGGGTATATTCCCAGCAGTGGAATAGCGGGGTCATATGGTAGATCTATCTGTAATTGTTTGAGGAACCTCCATACCATTTTCCATAAAGGCTGCACCATTTTCAGTCCCACCAACAGTGTAGGAGGGTTCCTTTTTCTCCATAACCTTGCCAGCATTTATCATTCTCAGTCTTTTGGATATTAGCCATCCTAACTGGAGTGAGATGGTATCTCA
>NW_007728105.1:238702-272615 GCF_000696425.1 Galeopterus variegatus | reverse complement strand
TTCACTCTGTTGATTGTTTCTTCTGCTGTGCAGAAGCTTTTTAGTTTGATATAATCCCATTAATTTATTTTTCCTTTGTTTATCTATGCTTTTGGGGTCATATTCATGAAGTCTGTACCTAATCCTACTTCCTAGAGTGTTTCCCCTATGTTTTCTTTAAGGAGTTTTATTGTTTTATGGTGTATATTTAATTCTCTAATCCATTTTGAGTTGATTTTGGTATATGGTGAGAGGAATGGTGCTGGGAAAACTGGATATCCATATGCAGGAGAATGAAACTGGTTTACTTTGACCAATAGTTCTTGTGTGAGCAAATTGTTTTTCAGAAACTCAAAGAAATACTGAGTACTGCATCTAAATTGGAAGGGATTGAAAACAAGGCACTGAACATGCACTGGCATAGGAGTGAAAGTATGAGAATTCAGTTGACCTCAGAGTTCTTCCTATAAGATTCTTAGCATAGTGACTCACATTCAGTAGGTATTCAACAAATGTTAGATCCCTTTCACCCTCCTCCCATCACCCATTATATAATGCTTGTTCAGTATTCTGGGTGCTGCTCAGGCTATTTCCCCCGGTCTGTAATGCCCCTTTTATTTCCTCTCTGCCAAGCCAAATCATATTCATCATTCTGGGTCCAGCCAAAGTGCTACATTTTCCCTAAGTTCCTGTCTGCTCTCCTTCATTTCAAAACTTCTGTAGCTCTCCTTATCTAACAATAATGTTGACATTTGTACTATACTAGTTTGCATTCCAAGAGACAACTTTGAAAAATTCAAATGAATTAAGAGAAATTTCACTATCAGGTATTTAAATATATTATAAAAAGTACGATACTTAAAACATTTTTATCCCATGTGATTGACATACTGTGAGAGAGAACTGTCCACAAATAAATTTGTGTAAGAATAAGGTATGTAATAAAGGTGAAATTTTAAATTATTAAAGAAAGGAAAGTCTATTCTAAACCAAATAAATAAAATAAATAAATGAAGATTCAGTGATACATACCAGAAAAACTGATTAACAAATACCTCCTACTATTAAAAAACAATCCACACTAGATTCTAGCTCCCTATAAAAGAAAAAAGAACTTAAAGCTCACGTAGGAAAATAATTTATAATATCAAAGTGGAAAATAATTTTTAAACATAAAAGGAAGCACAGGAAATTAAAGGTAAATGTTAATAGTTTGACAACATAAAAATGAAAATCTTCTCAATGTCAAAATTACCATCAAAGACACAGGAAACACCAGAAAAATAATTTTAAATATATAACGCAATCATAGTTATTTATATTTAACACACAGAGCTTTATACAAAGAAAAAAATAAAAGATGAATCCCCAAATAGAAATATGGACAGAGATGTAAAAGGCAATTCACCAGACAAGTGAACATTAATCATGTTAAAATGTGCTTGATGGGAGCTTCCAGTCGGATGGCAGAGTAGATGGTTCTTTGCATCTCTCCCACAAATCAACCAGTTCGCAACTATTAAAAAGCAACAACAGGAGGCCTGAGAGCCATGCCAGAACAGGCAGGAGCTGCATGCCACAGGACCCCCAGCCCAGGCCAGTGCCCACCACCCACAGAGGCCTGAGAGCTGCTGGGCCCACACACCCGGAGTCAGTCATGCCAGAACAGGCAGGCACCATGGCACCCCAGCCCAGACTAGTCCCCATTGCCCAAAGAGGCTTAAGAGCTGCGGGCCCCAAGCACTCTGAGCCAGCCATGCCAGAACAGGCAGGTGCCACAGGATCCCCAACCCAGGCTAATACCCACTGCCCAGAATTGGCAGTTCCCTCAGGATCCAGGCCAGACATCAGTGTGGAATGAGTGGACCATGATACACCCTGCTACAATGACTAAACACCAAAGGAAGGATACCAGAAATATGAAAAATCAAGAAAGTACACCACCAAAGGATAATAACTCTCAAGCTCTAGATTCTATAGAACAAGAAGCCCTTGAAATATCTGACAAGGAATTTTGAGTGATAGTTCTTTTTTTTTTTTTCCTTTTTGTCTCTTTTTTACTGACTGGCAACGGGATCGCAACCCTCGGTGTTGCACCCGCACTGCGCTCAGCCAGTGAGCGGGAACCGGTCTCCACATGGGATCCGAACCCTCGGCGGGAGCGCTGCCACACTCCCAAGCGGCGCACTCTCCAGTGCACCACCGGGCCAGCCCTTGAGTGATAGTTCTAAGGAAACTAAATGAGATACAAGAAAACTCAGTTAGACAACACAATGAAATGAGAAAACGTATACGGGACCTGGAAGAAGAAATGTACAAAGAAATCAATGCCCTGAAAAATAATGTAGCAGAGCTTGTGGGGCTGAAAGATTCCTTCAATGAAATAAAAAACATAAGAGTCTAACCAGAAGGCTAGAACAAGCAGAAGAGAGAATTTCTGGCCTTGAATACAGGCTGTTCGAAATAAAACAGACAAAAATAAAGAAAAAAGAATTTAAAATATTGAAGAAAATCTAAGAGAGATAACAGACAACCTTACGTGCTCAAATATCAGAATCACTGGTGTTCCAGAAGAGGAAGAACAAGGAAATGACATTGAAAACATATTAAATGAAATAATAGCAGAAAACTTTCCAGGTATAGGGAAATACACAGATCAGGAGGCTAAAAGTTCCCCAGACATATTCAACCCAAAAAAGGTCCTCTCCAAAACATGTTATAGTCAAATTGGCAAAACTCAAAGACAAAGAGCGAATCTAAAAAGCTGCAAGAGAGAAGCAGCAATTCATCTGTAAGGGACCCCCAATCAGACTAATATCAGACCTTTAATCAGAAACCCTAAGCCAGGAAAGAATAGGATGATATATTCAAAATACTAAAAGACAAAAATGGCCAGCCAAGAATACTTTACCCAGCAAGGCTAACTTTCTGAAATGAAGGACAATTAGTATATTTCTCAGACAAACAAAAACTGCAGGAGTTCACTACCATATAATCAGCCTTACAAGAAATTCTCAAGGGAGCACTGAGTTTGGTACCTGAAAATCAACCATCACTGCCATGAATATTCAAGAAAGAACAAATCCCACCAGTAAAATAAAAATGCTAACAATAAAGAGAAAAAAGGTTATCTACTATCTCAAGAAATCAACAAACACAGAAGACAAATAGTGAATCAGAAAGAAAGGAACAAAAGACACTTAAGACATCCAAACAAAAGTCAGGAAAATGCCAGGAGTTAATCAACACTTTCAATAATAGCTCTCAATGTAAAAAGATTAAATTTCCTACTCAAAAGACACAGACTGACTTATTGGATTAAAAAGATGGACCACAAAATATGTTGCCTTCAAGAGATTCACCTCACCTGTAGAGACACAAATAAACTAAGAGTGAAAGGATGGAAAAAAGATATACCATGCAAATGGAAATGAAAAATGAACTGGAGTAGCTATTCTTATATTAGATAAAATAGATTTTAAACCAAAAACCATAAAAAGAGATAAAGAAGGCCACTATGTAATGATAAAAAGATCTATCCATCAGGAAGACATAATGATCATAAATATATATGAACCCAACATCGGAGCAGTGAGATTTATGAAGTAAACACTATACACTAATACCATAGTAGCAGGGGACCTGAACACCCCATTCTCAACATTGGATGGATCATCTTGGCAAAGAATCAACAGAGAAACACAAGATATAAACAACACTTTAGACCAATTGGACTTGGCAGATATCTACAGAACATTTCATCCTATAACCTCAGAATATTCATTCTTCTCATCAGCTTATCGATAATTCTCCAGAATAGACCACATGTTAGGTCACAAATAAAGTCTCAACAAATTCAAAAAAGTGGAATTATTCCTTGTATTTTCTCAGATCACAATGGATTAAAATCAGAAATCAATAACAAATGAAACTCTTTAAACTATACAAACACATGGAAATTACACAACATTCTAATTAATGACATATGGGTCCAAGAAGAAATTAAACAGGAAATCAAAAAAATTCTTGAAACTAATGAAAATAATGACACATCATACTAAAATGTGTGGAATACTGCAAAAGTAGTACAAATGGGGAAATTTATCACATTAAATGCTTACTTCAGAAGAATGGAAAGATGGCAAATCCACAACCTAACACTTCACCTTAAAGATCTAGAAAAACAAGAAAAATTCAAACCCAAATTTAGTAGACAGAAAGAAATAATTTAGATCAGAGCAGAACTAAATGAAATCGAAACCCGAAAAACAATACAAATATTAATGAAACAAAAAGTTGGTTTTCTGAAAACTTAAATAAAATTGACAACCCTTTAGCAAGGCTAACTAAAAAAGAAGAGAGAAGATCCAAATAACAAAAATTAGATATGAAAAAGGTGATATTACAACTGATACCTCAGAAATCATTAGAGACTACTAGTATAAACAACTATATGTCAGCAAATTTGAAATTCTAGAGGAAATGGATAAATTTCTGGACACATACAAAGTAACAAAACTGAGTCTAGAAGATATAGAAAATCTGGAAAAACCAATAACAATAAAAGAGATTGAAGCTGTTACCAGAAGGCTCCCAACAAAGAAAAGCCTAGGACCATACGCATTCACTGCAGAGTTCTACCAAACCTTCAAAGAGGAACTGAAACTAATTCTTTACAAACTATTCCGAAAGATTGAAACATAGGCAATTCTCCCAAACTCATTCTATGAAGCAAATATCACCCTGATAAAAAAACCAGACAAAGATACATCAAAAATACAAAACTATAGGCCAATATCCTTGATGAAGATAGATGCAAAAATCCCCAGTAAAATACTAGGTAAGAGAATACAGTAACACCTATATCAAATTATCCACCATGATCAAGTGGGATTCATCCCAGGGATGCAAGGTTCAGTTCAACAGACGCAAATCAATGAATATTATATACAACATCAACAAAAGCAAAGATAGAAAACAAATGATCATCTCTATAGATGCTGAAAGAGCATTTGACAAAATTCAACATTTGTCCATTATAAAGACTCTCTACAAGTTAGGTATAGATGGAAAGTATCTTGACACAATTGAATCAATATATGATAAGCCCACTGCCAATATCATCCTGAATGGGAGAAAGCTGAAAGTTTTTCCCATAAGAACAGGAACTAGACAAGGATGCCCACTGTCACCACTCCTATTCAACATAGTGTTAGAAGTTTTAGCCAGAGCAATCAGAGAACAGAAGGAAATAAAGGGCATCTAGATTGGAAAAGATGAAGTCAAACTGTCCCTGTTTGTGGATCATATGATCCTGTATATTGAACAGCCTAAAGCCTCTAAAAAAAACTCTTAGAGTTGATAAATGATTTCTGCAAAGTTATAGGATACAAAATCAACATACAAAAAATCAGTAGCACTTCTATACTCCAACAGTGAACATGCAGAAAAGGAAATCAAGAAAGTGAGCCCATTTACTGTAGCCACCAAAAAAAAAAAAAAAAAAAAAACTTAGGAATAAAGTTAACCAAGGATGTGAAAAACCTCTATGAAGAGAACTACAAACCACTGTTAAGGAAATTAAAGGGGACACAAGAAGATGGAAAGATACCCAATGCTCTTGGATCAGAAGAATTAACATCGGAAAAATGTCCATATTTCCCAAAGTGATCTACAGATTCCATGCAATCCCCATCAAAATTCCAATGACATTTTTCTCAGAAATGGAATAAAAACTATCCAGATATTTATATGGAATGACAAAAGACCAAGCATAGCCAAAGCAATCCTGAGCAAAGAAAATAAACCTGGAGGCATAACACCACCTAACTTTAAACTATATTACAAAGCTATAATAACCAAAACAGCATGGTACTTGAATAAAAACAGACAAACTGATCAATGGAATAGAATAGAGAATGAAGAAATCAACCAATACACCTAAAGCCATCTGATATTTGACAAAGGCACCAAGTCTGCACACTGGAGAAGACACTGCTTCTTCAGCAAATGGTGCTAGGAAAACTGGATATTCATATGTAGGAGAATGAAATTAGACTTGTACCTCTCACCATATACCAAAATCAACTCAAAATGGATTAGAGAATTAAATATCTATCTTTTTTTTTGTTTTTGTTTTTGTTTTTGTCTTTTGTCTTTTTTCCGTGTCCGGCAATGGATCGCAACCCTCAGTGTTGCCCCCGTACCGGACCGGGGACCGGCAACGGGATTGCAAGCCTCGGTGTTGCTTCTGCGCCTCGCTCAGCCAGTTAGCGGGAGCCGGTCTGCACGTGGGATCCGAACCCTCGGACGGGAGTGCCGCCACGCTTCCCAAGCGGCGCACTATCCAGTGCGCCACCGGGCCGGCCCTAAATATCTATCTTGAAACAATAAAACTCCTTAAAGAAAACATAGAGGAAATACTCCAGGAAGTAGGAGTGGGTACAGACTTCATGAATATTACTCCAAAAGCACAGGCAACCAAAGGAAAAATAAACAAATGGGATTGTATGATACTAAAAACCTTCTTCAGAGCAAAAGAAATAATCAACAGAGTGAAAAGGCAACCAACAGAGTGGGAGAAAATATTTGCAAAATATACATCTGACAAAGAATTAATATCCAGTATATACAAGGAACTCAGACAACTTTACAGCAAATAAAAACAAGTAACCCAATCAAAAAATGGGCAAAGGAGCTGAATAGGCATTTCTCCAAAGAAGATAAAGAATGGCCAATCGACACATGAAAAAATGCTCAACATCACTCAGCACCTGGGAAATGCAAATCAAAACCATACTGAGATACCATCTCACTCCAGTTAGGATTGCTAATATCCAAAAGGCTGAGAATGATAAATGCTGGGAAGGTTGTGGAGAAAAGTAACTCTCATACACTGTTGGTGGGACTAAAAATGGTGCAGCCTTTATGGAAAATGGTTTGGTGGTTCCTCAATCAATTACAGATAGATCTACCATATGACCCAGCTATTCCACCACTGGGAATATACCCAGAGGAATGTAAATCATCATGCTGAAGGGCTACGTGTACTCCCATGTTTATTGCAGCACTAGTTACAATAGCCAAGAGTTGGAACCAGCCCAGATGTCCATCATCAGATGAGCAGATATGGAAACTGTGGTATATCTACACAATGGGAAAATACTCTGCTATAAAAAAGTATGAAATACTACCATTCGCAACAACATGGATCAACTTAGAGAAAATTATATTAAGTGAAACAAGTCAGGCATGGAAAGAGAGTTAGCACATTTTCTCACTTATTTGTGGAAGCTAAAAATACATAAATAAATAAATATATAATAAATAAAGGGTGGGGGGGGAGACACAGCAATCACAACAATTCCTTGAACTTGTTAAGACAAGTGAACAGATATGATGTAGTGGGTCGGGGGGGAGAGAGAAAGGGAGGGGGAAAGAGGAATAGGTAAAGGGACACAAAAATAACCTACAATGTATACTGAGAAGTTAAAATAAAAAAAAAGTGCTTTACTTACTTATAGTTAAAGGAATAAAAATTAAGCCAATGACATAACTTTTCCTCTAGAAATTGGGCTAAGATTAGGAAAAAAAAAAAAACCCTGAAAATACCTAATGCTATTAAAGATGCTGGGAAATAAACACTCATAAATTACAATTTGGTATAATTATATTCCTTGGAGAGATAGTTTAGATTATGTATAAAATCTGTATATCTTTAATAGACATTGACCCAGTAATATTACTTCTAGACATTTACCCTAATAAGATAATCATATATATACAAATATTTATGTACAAGGCTTAAAGTATTAATTTAGATAATTTTTTTTTTTTTAAACCGGAGGTCCAACAATACAGCACTATTTAAATAAATTGCAGCATGTCAATTTCTGATTTGGAATAGTAAAAATACCGTTCTTAAAGATTGTTTAAGGAACAGTGACCTGCATGGCACCAGGAGTCAGTCTTAGGCCCTGGAGGGAAGCACCCATAGGCCTAGCAGTTACAGAGGTGAGCTGAGACCCATGTGGTACTGGGGGCTCAGTCTATGGCCATGGATTCTGTAACAGGAGCCAAGATGATGTAATATAGCTACTGGCACACTTACTGTAACCACAAGAATATTTCACCACCACAGTAGCAGTCAGGGCCACTCTACAGGCAACCATTTGCTCACTTGACTACACTTATATAAGAAGGGTCACGAGTAGACCCTGCAAATAGAGAAAGAAATCTATATCCTCATAGCTAAACCCAGAGTAATAAAAGAAGCAAGTTCTTTACCAGATGACCAAACATTAATGAAAAAATACTAGTACTACAAACGAACAAAAAGATATGACACCAATGAAGGAATATAGTAATGCTCAAATTTCAGGCCCCATAGAACAGAGAATCCTTGATATGTCTGAAAAGGAATTCTTAGCAATGATCTTAAGAAAACTTGAAGAGGTGTAAGAAGACTCATTTACAAGAAACAATGCAACAAGAAAAAATATCCAGAATATGAAGGAGGAAATTTACAAAGAGATTAATACCTTAAAAAGGAGTGTAGCAGAACTCCTAGGAATGAAAGATTTACTCACTGAAATAAAAAATGCAACAGAGACCTTGAGCAGCAGACTAGAGGAGGCGGAAGAAAGAATTTCAGATCTTGAAGGTGGTCTTTTTGAAATAACCCAGGCAGACAAAAAAGAAAAAGGGAAAAAAGAATTAAATGAAGAAAATATAAGAGAGATAGCAGACAACCTCAAACAATCTAACATCTTAATTATGGATATTCCAGAAGGGGAGGAGAAAGGAAAAAGGTATTGAAAACTTATTCTAGGAAATAATAACAGAAAACATCCCAGGGGTAAGGAGAGATGCAAACCTTCAGATCCAGGAAGCTCAAAGGTCCCCAAACAGATTCAATCCAAAAAGATCCTCTACAAGACACGTTATAGTCATATTTGCAAAGCTCAAAGACAAAGGGAGAATTTTAAAAGCAGCAAGAGAAAAATGCCAAGTCATCTGTAAGGGAATCCCCGCCAGACTAACAGCAGACTTCTCAACTGAAACCCTACAGGCCAGAAGAAACTGGAACGAGATATTCAAAATATTGAAAGAAATAAATTGCCAGCCAAGAATTCTTTACACAGCAAGGCTCTCCTTCAGAAATGTGGGAGAAATAGTGTATTTCCCAAACAAACAAAAATTGTGGGAGTCCACCACCACATGACCAGCCTTGCTAGATATTCTCAAGGGAGTATTGCATCAGGATCTGAAGAATAATGATTACTATCATGAACACACAAGAAAGACCAAAACCTGCTATTAAAATAAAAATGCCATGAGAGAGAGAAAGAAGTTAAATCATGCCACCTCAAATTTCCAGCTAACATTGAAGAAGAGAAATAAAAGGGGAAGTAATGATCAAAGGATATTTAAATCACCTAAACAAAAAGCAATTATATGACAGTAATTAAGCAATACCTGTAAATAACTATCCTAAATGTGAATGGATTAAATTGCCTATCAAAAGACAGACTGATTGATTAGATTAAAAAGCTAGACCCAAGTATATTCAGTCTTCAAGAGACCCACCTCACCTGTAGAGACAAAAACAGACTAAAAGTGAAGGGATGGAAAAAGATATACCATGGATATGGAAACCAAAATTGAGCAGAAATAGCTATTCTTATATCAGAGAAAATACTTTCAAACAAAAAACATGAAAAGAGAGAAAAGAAAGGCCACTATATAATGATAAAAGGATCTTTCTTGCCAGAAGACATAACAATCATGAATATGTATGCACCCAATACTGGAGCACCCAGATATATAAAGCAAACACCCTTAGACCTAAAGAATTAAATAGGCCCTAACACATTAATAGTGGGTGACCTGAACACCCCTCTCCTAGTATGGGACAGATCTTCCAGGCAACACATCAACAAAGAGACACAGGATTTAAAATACACCTTAGACCAACTGGACCTGGCAGATATATGCAGAACATTTTGCTCAACAACTAAAGAATACACTTTCTTCTTAACAGCACATGGAACATTCTCCAGGATAGATGACATATTAGGTCACAAATCTAGTCTCAGCAAATTTTAAAAGTTGAAATTATTCCATGTATCTTTTCAGAACACAATGGACTAAAACTGGAATTTAATAACAAGCAAAACTCTGGAAACTATATAAATACCTGGAAACTAAAGTGTAGGCTCCTGAATGACCTACAGGTCCAAGAAGAAATCAAACAGGAAATCAAGAAATTTCTTTAAACTAATGAAAATAAAGACATATCATACCAAAAACTGTGGGATACTGCAAAAGCAGTGCTAAGAGGGAAATTTATTGCAGTAAATGCTTATATCAGAAGAACGGAAAGTCTTCAAATAAATGATATAACTCTACACTTCAAAGAGCTAGAAAAACAACAACATTCCAATCCTAAAGGTAGTAGACAAAAAGAAATAAAGATCAGACTAGTACTAAATGAAATAGACCCCCCCCCCCAAAATAGAAAAGATCATGAAACAACAAGTTCATTTTTTTTTTTGTCCTTTTTGAGACCGGCCGCACCGCGCTCAGCCAGTGAGCACTGTGAGTGCACCGGTCATCCCTATATAGGATCCGAACCCGCGGCGGGAGTGCTGCTGCGCTCCCAGTGCTGCACTCTCCCGAGAGCGCCATGGGCTTGGCCCAACAAGTTCATTTTTTGAGAAGATAAGTAAAATAGAAAAAAACATTAGCTAGGTTAACAAAACAAAAGAAGAGGGAATACCCAAGTAACAAAAATCAGAAATGAAAAGGGAAACATTACATCCGATATCACAGAAATATGAAGAATCACAAGAGAGTATTATAAACAACTGTATGACAACAAATATGAAAACCTGGAATATATGGATAAGTTTCTGGACACATACAAACTACCCAGACTGGATCAAGAGAGATAAAAAATAACCTAAACAGGCAAATAAACAATGAGATAGAAGTGGTAATCAGCAATCTTCCAACAAAAAAAAAGCTCAGGACCAGATGACTTTACAGCTGAATTATACCAAACCTTTAAAGAGGAATTAATACCAATTCTCCTCAAACTATTCCAAAAACTTGAAACAGAATCCACCCTGCCAAATTCATTCTATGAGGCCAACATAACTCTGATACCAAAACCAGATAAAGACACAACAAAAAAAGAAAATTACAAGCCAATATTTTTGATGAACAAAGATGCAAAAATCCTCAACAAAATATTAGCAATCAGAATACAGCAACAGATCAAAAAAATTTTATACCATGATCAAGTGGGATTCATCCCAGGGGTGAAAGAATGGTTCAACATATGAAAGTCAATAAATGTGATACATCACATCAACAAACTCGAAGACAAAAACCATATGATTATCTCAACAGATGCTGAAGAAGCATTTGACAAAATTCAGCATCCCTTCATGATAAAGTCTCTCAACAAATTAGGTATAAAAGGAAAGTATCTTACCACAATAAAAGCCATCTATGACAAGTCCATTGCCAGTATCATTCTGAATGGGGAAAAACTGAAGGCTTTTCCCTTAAGAACAGGAAGAAGACAAGGATGCCCACTCTCACCACTTCTATTTAACATAGTACTGGCAGTACTAGCCAGAGCAATCGGGCAAGAGAAAGAAATAAAGGACAACCAGATTGTAAAAGATGAAGTCGAACTGTCCCTGTTTGCAGATTACATGATCCTATATACAGAAAAACCTAAAGACTATCAAAAAACTCCTAGAGATGGGTAATAATTTCAGTAATGTTGCAGGATACAAAATAAATGCCCCCCAAATCAGTTGTACTTATATTCTCCAATAATGAGCTAACAGAAAGAGTAAACGAGAAAGTAAGCCAATTTACAACAGTCACACACACACACACACAAAATACCTAGGAACCAATTTAACCAAGGAGGTGAAAGATCTCTAGAATGAGAACTACAAATCACTATTGAAAGAAATTAAAGAAGACCCAAAACAGTTAAAAGACATTCCACGCCCTTGGATTGGAAGAATTAATATTATGAAAATGTGTATACTACTCAAACTGATCTACAGATTCAATGCAGTCCACATCAAAATACCAATGACATTCTTTACAGAAATGGAAAAACCAATCTTAACATTCATATGGAACAACAAAAGACCCTGAATAGCCAAAGCAATCCTGAGCAAAAAAATAAATAAATAAATAAATAAATAAAGCCAAAGGCATAACACTGCCTGACTTCAAATTATACTACAAAGCTATAAGTAACCAAAACAGCATGGTACTCACATAAAAATAGACACTCGAGCCAGCGGAGTACAATAGAGAACCCAGAAATGACCCCTCGGGTTTACAGCCATCTTATATTTGACAAAAACAACAAAAACATACATTGGGGAAAAGACTGCCTCTTCAATTAGTGGTGCTAGGAAAATTGGATATCCATATGCAGGAAAATGAAACTAGATATGCATCTCTCACCATATACTAAAATCGAGTCAAAATGATTAAAGACTTAAGTATAAGACCTGGAACTGTAAAATTACTAAGGGAAAATGCAGGTGAAACACTTCAGGATCTAGGTCTGGGCACAGCCTTTATGAACATGAGACTGAAAGCACAGGGAACAAAAGAAAAAATAAACAAATGTGACTGTCAAACAGAAAAGCTTCTGCACAGCAAAGGAAACAATCAACAGAGTGAAATGACAACCTACAGATTGGGAGAAAATTTTTGCTAACTGTACATCCGATAAGGCATTAATTTCCATAATATACAAGGAACTCAAGCAATTACACAGTAAAAAAACCACAAATAACCCAATTAAAAAATGGGCAAAGGAACTGAATAGACATTTTTCAAAGGATGACTTACAAATGGCCGACAGGTACATGAAAAAATGCTTAACATCACTAGTCATCAGGGAAATGCAAACTAAAATCACATTGAGATATCACCTCACCCAAGTTAGACTGGCTATAATCAAATAGATGGAGAATAACAAATGCTGACAAGTATGTGGAGAGAAAGGAACATTCCTACACTGTTGCTGGGACTGTAAATTAGTACAACCACTATGGAAAACGATATGGAGCTTTCTCAAAGTACTACAGATTGATCTTCCATATGATCCAGCATTCCCACTTCTGGGTCTATACCCAGAGGAATGGAAATCATCACGTTGAAGGGATATCTGCACTCCCACGTATATTGCACCTCTATTCACAATAGCCACGATATGGAACTAACCTAAATGTCCATCGATGGGTTATTGGATAAGGAAACTGTGGTATATATACACCATGGAATACTACTCTGCCATGAAAAAGAATGAAATTCTTCCATTTGCAGCAACATGGATGAGCTTGGAGAAACTTATTTTGAATGAAATAAGCAAAGCACAGAGGGATAAATACTGTATATACTTACTCATAAGTGGGAGCTAAGTGAGATAAAAGAAGGAAAGAAAGACTGCAGTGGTGTGTTGGATCCAGAGGGGGAGCGCATACCTGAGGTTATAAAGTGGAGCGTGGGAAAGGGGAATAGGGAGGAAAGTCAAGGATAATTGGGTGGGGGACACAAGGTATAATTGCAATTTGTAGTAATGGGCATGCTGCCAGTATGGATCTAGCCATCACATCTTGGGCCTGAGTTGTGACAATCAGCTTTGTGTCTCATGAATACTCATAACCAATAAAGAAGTACTATGCAAAAAAGAAAAAATAAATAAAAAAAATTTATAAATATCTTAAAAAAATAAAGGAAAAGAAAAAAAAGAAAATCATAAATGTATCTTTGTTGGGGGGACATATTTTCTTATTTTGACTTTTCTTTCTGTTTCTCAAGGAATAATAATATCTAGATGGGGCTGTTGTATGGTCATATCTACAAGCTAATTATGGAAGAAAGCATTATGTTCCAAAGTCTCAGTTGTAACACGAGCTTTGGAAATGCCAGACTCCAGAAACGTTTGAATTCTAATCTTACTACTTACTAACTCTGACACTAGGCAAGCAACTTGTTTTACTTCAGCTTGAATTTCTTCACCTATAATAGGAGGAATTAAAATCTACCTCATGAGTTTTTTATAAAGTTTAAATGAGATGACATATATAAATTTCTTAACATGGGTCCTAGACCAGTGTTTTAAAATTTAATGTGTAGAGTAAATCACCTGAGAATCTTGTTAAAATGCAGATTCTGATACAATATGTCTGAGGTAGGCCTGAGAGTGTCTGCTTCTGAAAAGCTTCCAGGTGATGCTGATGCTGGTGGCCCATGGACCCCACTCAGAGTACCAAGATCCTAGAATGAATGAGAAACCAATAAATGCTTATTCCCTTTCTCATCTTTCATTCCCTTCTCTCCTACACTGCATCAAATTATTTAGGACCTGGAGACATGAGCTCATTTAAGTGGCTCTCACTTCTTTACTTATCTTGGGCTTCGATACCCTCTTAGTAAAATTTTTTCTCCCTTTCCCAATTTGAGGATCATTTTCATTGATGGAAAAGTTGAAAGTAACATAAGAATTGAGAAGTTTTCTTTTCTTATTTTTATTTGAAGCTTATTCTAAGAACTTAGCTTTTCTTTTACTTATAATTTTTCTCATGCCTCAGTCATTGCAGACTTGGTCATCTGGTCCAGACTTTCATGAGTGTACTTTATTCCTGGTGATTCTCAGTGGCTGCATGCTTCTCTTTAGTTTTCAGTGTATGAACTTTAAAAATCTGATTTAATCAGGGACACTCTTTATCAAGTTCAACAACATATCTTCTTATAAACTTGGGTATCAGAAAGGAAAAATTTAAGACTAATCACTAATGGGCATAGAATTCTAATTTATTTTGAGTTTATTAATTACAAAGTTTATCTCTCTTCTTATACACAAACATGCCCCCCCATACACACACATACACATCCTGTCTTTTACCAGAGAAAGAAAAAGTGTTCCAGTAAAAAGAAAAGTGAGAGAGTATATTAGTCCATTTTCTATTGCTTATAACAGAATACCTAAAACTGCATAATGTATAAAGAAACAAAACTTATTTCTTACAGTTGGAGGCTGGGTGCATCTGGTAAGGGCCTTCTTCTGGGTGGAAATTCTCTGCAAAGTCCCTTAGTAACACAGGCAATCACATGGCAAGAATAGCATGGGCAAGAGCTCTTTAACATGCTCACTTGCTCTCCTTATAAAGCCGTAAGTGCCACTCCCATGACAACCTACTAAATCATTAACCCATAATTGTCATGATCCAATCACCTCTTAAAAGTCCCACCTTTCAACACCGCCACAGTCTGTTTTTCCACCCCCTTAACACTGTTGCAATGTAGATCAAGCTTCAATGAGTTTAGGGGGGACATTCAATCCATAGCAGAGAGGTTTTAGTCTCTGTGGAATGTCCCAGGAAATTTCCTTTCCTTGGGTAGTTATACAAAACTAGAGATACTGCCCAAATACCCTTTGCATGTGAAAATACCCTGAGCTGCACTGGCATATCTGTTAGTTTGTGGTTTTGAAGACTGGAATTTATATCACTATTATACAAGACCAGAGATATTCCCCAAGTCCCCTTTTCATGAGAAGATGCTCTGAGCCGTACAGATTGGCATGTCTGTTAGCTTATGGTTTTGAAGATCTGGAATTCATATGACTATTATAATAAATTCAATTCAGTTTTATCTCACAAATATTTACAGAACTCTTACTCAATGCCAATCACTGCATAGCTAGAATTACAAAGAGGTACATGATTTGGGGGCCTCACAATCTATTAGGGGAGATGCACATGTAAAACAAATAAGTACTTGTAGTAGTAGATGCACAAGGTATAAAGATAGCAGACACGTAGCAAGTAGGGTGTAGGCTTAAGTGGGAAGGGGAAAGGTGTTCAGGGAAATTTTTACAAAGGAGACCTTATTTTTTATTTGTAAAGAATGAGGATGAAGCTTTGTTTCCAATAGATAGCATTGTAGCCACGAAAACAAGGAAAACTAGAATTCTGCCTTCACTCATAATTGTATAATTCACTCCTCTCTAAAGTTCCTAAGGAAATATGTTCATGAGAACATATCATCAAGAATATCAAAGGATCACCTTTTAAAAATTAATTTTTTATAGCTTATGAATATTCATGTGATACAAAGCTGATTGTCACCCCTCGTGCCCAAGATGTGAAGGCCAGATTCATTCTGGCAACATACCCATCAAAACAAATTGCATTTGTACCCCGTGTCCCCCACCCAATTATCCCCAACCTAAATCCCCGTCTCCCTTTCTCCCCCACTGCACTTTGTAGGCCAAGGAATGTTCTCTCCCTCTGCAAGTTCAACGCACTACTGTAGTCTTTCTTTCTTTCCTTCCTTCTCTCTTAGCTCCCATATATGAGTGAGTACATGCAATATTTACCCTTTATGCTTTGCTTATTTTTACTCAACATAAGTTTCTCCAGGCTCATCCATGTTGTTGCAAATGGGAAAATTTCATTCTTTTTTTATGGCATAGTAGTATTCCATGGTGTGTATATACCACAGTTTCCTTATCCAATAACTCATCAATGGACATTTAGGTTAGTTCCATATCGTGGCTATTGTGAATAGAGGTGCAATGAACATGAGAGTGCAGATACCCCTTCGACATGATGATTTCCATTCCTCTGGGTATAGACCCAGAAGTGGGATTTCTGGATCATATGGAAGATCAATCTGTAGTACTTTGAGAAAGCTCCATATCGTTTTCCATAGTGGTTATACTAGTTTACAGTCCAACCAACAGTGTAGGAACGTTCCTTTCTCTCCACATACTTGTCAGCATTTGTTATTCTCCATCTATTTGATTATAGCCAGTCTAACTTGGGTGAGGTGATATCTCAATGTGATTTTCGTTTGCACTTCTCTGATGACTAGTGATTTTGAGCATTTTTACATGTACCTGTTTGCTATTCATATGTCTTCCTTTGAAAAATGTCTATTCAGTTCCTTTGCCCATTTTTTAATTGGGTTATATTTTTGCTGTGTAGTTGCTTGAGTTCCTAGGATATTGTGGATATCAATCCCTTGTCAGATCTATAGTTAGGAAAAATTTCTCCCACTTTGTTGGTTGTCATTTCACTCTGTTGATTGTTTCCTTTGCTGCGCAGAAGCTTTTTAGTTTTATATATTCCCATTTGTTTACTTTTTCTTCTGGTGCTTGTGCTTTTGGGCTCTTGTTCATAAAGTCTGTGCCCAGACCTAGTTGCTGAAGTGTTTCACCTATATTTACTCTTAGGAATTGTACAGTTTCAGGCCTTATACTTAAATCTTTACTCCATTTTGAGTTGATTTTTGTGTATGGTGAGAGGTATATTTCTAATTTCATTCTTCTGCAAATGGATATTCAGTTTTCCCAGCACCACCTGTTTAGGAGGCATTCTTTTCTCCAATGTAGATTTTTGCTGCCTTTGTCCAATATCAGATGGCTGTAAGCTGGAGGGGTGATTTCTGGGTTCTCAATTCTGCTCCACTGGTCTGAATGTCTATTTTTATACCAGAACCATGCTGTTTTGGTTACAATAGCTTTGTGGTATAATTTGAAGTTAGGTAGTGTTATGTGTCCAGCTTTACTTTTTTTCTCAGGATTGCTCTAGCTAATCAGGGTCTTTTGTTGTCCATTTGAAAGGTAAGATTGTTTTTTCCATTTCTGTGAAGAATGTCATTGATATTTTGATGGGGATTGCACTGAATCTGTGGAATGCTTTGGGTAGTATAGATATTTTCACAACGTTAATTCTTCCAGTTCATGAGCATGGAATATCTGTCCATCTTTTTGTGTCTTCTTTAATTTCTTTCAGAAGTGGTTTGTAGTTCTCATTGTAGAGATCTTTCACATCCTTGGTTAAATTGATCCCTAGGTATTTAATTTTTTTGTGACAATTGTGAATGGGATCACTTTCTTTATTTCTCTTTCTGTTAGTTCATTATTTGAGTATATAAATGTAAACGATTTGGGGGCATTTATTTTGTATCCTGCAATGTTAGTGAAGTTATTAACCAGCTCTAGGAGATTTTGATAGAGTCTTTAGGTTTTTCTATATATAGTATCATGTCATCTGCAAGTAGAGAAAGTTTGAATTCGTCTTTTCCAATCTGTTTTCCCTTTATTTCTTTCTCTTGCCTGATTGCTCTAGCTAGTACCTCTAGTACTATACTAAATAGAAGTGATGTGAGTGGGCATCCCTTTCTTGTTCCTTTTTTAAAGGGAAAGCCTTCTGTTTTTCTCCATTCAAAATGATAGTGGTGGTGAGCTTGTCATAGATGGCTTTTATTGTCTTGAGATACTTTCCTTCTATACCTAATTTGTTGAGAGTCTTTATCATGAAGGGATGTTGAATTTTGTTAAATACTTTTTTAGCATCTCTTGAGATAATCATATGGTCTTGTCCTTGAGTTTGTCAAATGTCATGTATCACATTTATTAACCTTCACATCTTGAACCATTCTTGCATCCCTGGGATTAATCCCACTTGATCATGGTGTAAAATTTTTTTGATGTGCTGCTGTATTCTGATTGCTAATATTTTCTTGAGGATTTTTGCGTCTCTATTCATCGAGTATATTGGCTTGTAATTTTCTTTTTTTGTTGTGTCTTTATCTGGTTTTGGTATCAGAGTTATGTTGGCCTCATAGAACGAGTTTGAGAGAATAGTTTCTGTTTCAATTCTTTGGAATAGTTTGAGGAGAATTGGTATTAACTCCTCTTTAAATGTTTGATAGAATTCAGCTGTAAAGACATCCAGGCCCAGACTTTTCTGTGTTGGACTATTGCTAATTCCCACTTCAATCTCATTGCTTGTTATTGGTCTGTTCAGGTTTTCTATCTCTTCTTGGTTCAGTCTAGGTAGTTTGTATGTGTCTAGAAACTTATCCATATCTTCCAGATTTTCATATTTCATATAGTTGTTTATAATACTCTCTAATGATTCTTTGTAGCTCTGTGGTATTGGTTGTAATGTCTCCCTTTTCATTTCTGATTTTTGTTATTTGGGTCTTCTCTCATCTTTTTTTTGTTAACCTAGCTAATGGTTTGTCTATTTTATTTATCTTTTCAAAAAAACCCTAACTTTTTGTTTTGTTTATCTTTTCTATTGCTTTTTTGGGTCTCTATTTCATTTAGTTCTGCTCTGATCTTATTTATTTCCATCCACTACCTGTAGGTTTTGATTGTTGTTGTTTTTCAAGTTCTTTGAGGTGTAGTGTTAGGTCATTTATTTGAATTCTTTCCCTTCTTTTGATGTAAGCATTGTTGCAATAAATTTCCCTCTTAGTATTGCTTTTGCAGTATCCCAAAGGCTTTGGTATAATGTATCTTTATTTTCATTAGCTTCTAGAAATTTTTTGAATTCCTGTTTGGTTTCTTCTTGGACCTATAGGTCATTCAGGAGCCTGTTATTTAGTTTCCATGTATTTATATAGTTTCCAGAATTTTGCTTGTTATTAATTTCCAGTTTTAGTCCACTGTGGTCTGAAAAGATACTTGGAATGATTTCAGTTTTTTAAAATTTGCTGAGACTAGTTTTGTGGCCTATTATGTGGTCTATCCTGGAGAATGTCCCATGAGCTGATGAGGCAAAAGTATATTCTTTAGTTGTTGGGTGAAATGTTCTGTATATATCTGCCAGGTGTGGTAGGTCTAAGGTGTAGATTAAATCCTGTGTCTCTCTGTTGAATTGTTGCCCAGAAGATCTGTCCCATACTGAGAGAGCAGTGTTAAGATCATCCACTATTAATATGTTAGGGCATATTTTTTTCTTTAGGTCTAAGAGTGTTTGCTTTATATATCTGGGTGATCCAGTATTGGGTGCATATATATTTATAATTGTTATATCTTCTAGCTGGATAGATCCTTTTATCATAATATAGTGGCCTTCTTTATTTCTTTTCACGGTTGTTGGTTTAAAGTTTATTTTTTCCAGTGTAAGAATAGCTACTCAGGCTTGTTTTTGGTTTCCATTGGCCTGGTATATCTTTTTCCATCCTCAACTTTTAGTCTGTGTGTGTCTCTACAGGTGAGGTGGGTCTCTTGAAGAGAGCATATACTTTTGTCTAGCTTTTTAATCCAATCAGTCAGTCTGTGTCTTTTGAATGGGGAGTTCAGTGCATTCACATTAGGGTAGTTATTGACAAGTATTGTTTGATACCTGTTATTTAATTGCTTCTTGTTTAGGTGATTTAAATATCTTTTGATAATTGTTTCCTCTTTTATTTCCCTTCTTCAATATTAGCTGGAAATTTAAGGTGGGATGATTTAGCTTCTTTCTCTTTCTTTCTGGAATTTATGTTTTAATGATGCTTTTGCTCTTTCTTGTATATTTGTGATAGTGGTAATCATTATTCAGAATCCAGATGCAGGACTCCCTTGAGAATTTCTTGCAGGGCTGGTCTTGTGGTGGTGAACTCCCACAACTTTGGTTTGTCTGGGAAATACATAATTTCTCCCTCATTTCTGAAAGAGAGCCTTGTTGTGTAAGGAATTCTTGGCTAGTGTATTTTTTTTTTCTTTTAGTATTTTGAATATATCCTTCTACTTTCTTCTGGCCTGTAGGGTTTCATTTGAGAAGTCTGCTGTTAGTCTGGTGGCAATTCCACTGTAAGTGACTTGATGCTTTTCTCTTTCTGGTTTTAGAGTTCTCTCTTTTTCTTTGAGCTTTGCTAATTTAACTATAATTTGACTTGGGGAGGATCTTTTTGGCTTGAATCTGTTTGGGAACCTTTGAGCTTCTTGGATCTGAAGGTCTGTGTCTTGCCCTACCCCTGGGAAGTTTTCTGTTACTATTTCCTTGAATAAATTTTCAGTGCCTTTTCCTTTCTCCTCCCCTTCTGGAATATCCACAGTTTGGATGTTAGAACACTTGAGGTTGTCTGTTATCTCTCTTAGATTTTCCTCATTATTTTTAATTCTTTTTTTTCCTTTTTTTTGTCTGCCTGTGTTATTTCAAAAATACCATCTTCAAGATCTGAAATTCTTTCTTCTGCTTTCTCTACCCTGCTTCTCAAGCTCTCATTTGTGTTTTTTATGTCATTGAGTGAATCTTTCATTTATAGAAGTTCTGCTACATTGTTTTTTAAGGTATAAATCTCTTTGTAGATTTCCTCCTTAATATTCTGGATATTTTTTCTTGTTTCCTTGTATTCTCTAATTGTGTCTTCTTTTATTTCTTCAAGTTTTTTTTTTTAATATCATTGCTTGGAATTGTTTTTAAGATATGTTAAAGATTCTCTGTTCCATGAAGTCTGACATTTGAGCATTAATGTATTCCTTGAGTGATGTCATTTCTTCTTTTTTATTTGTAGTTCTAGTATTGTTTCATTGGCTTTTGATCACTTGGTAGAGAGTTTTCTTCTTGTTTTACACTGAGGTTGGCTGTGGAGTGGCCCTGGCTGCTACTGTATTGGTGAATAGTCTTTACTTGATAGTAGGAGTGGTGGTGGTTATGTTAAACCATCTTGGGTCCTTTTCCAGAATCTTTGGCTGTAGAATGAGCCCCCAGTGCCACATGAGTCTCCTGGGCTCACCTTGGTGGATCTGGCTGCAGGGACTGGTGCTCCCCTCTCGGTCAACTGTGGGGGGAGTGGTCACCCATGCTGCATGGGTCTCCTGGGATCATCTCAGCATGCCATATGGTGGGAGCTGGTGCTCCTTTTCTGGTCCAAGGAGGGGACTTAAAAATTATGAGCAGTGTTTATTTCTATTTTTATTTCTTTTTTCCAAATTTATTTATTTTTAACAAATTGACATGTACAATTGTACATATTTATTATTTACAACATGATGTTCTAAAGTATATATATATATATATATGAGAGTACTTCAGAAGATTTATGGAAAGATTTGTATTACTCTTCAATTCTATTTTTCCACAAACCTTTTGAAGTACCCTCATACATTGCAGGATAGTCAAATTTAGCTAATTATCAAATGCATTGTGTCACATAGTCATCATTTTTGTGGACAGAACATTTAACATCCACTCCCTTAGCCTTTTTTAGGAATTCAATATATTGTCAATAACTATAGTCACTGTGGTGAACAGTAGATCTTTTGATTACTAATAATCAGGGAAATGCAATTCAAAATCACAATGAGGTACCACTTCATTCCTGATAGCATGGCTATTATCAAAAAGAGAAAAGGTAACAAGTGTTGGCAAGGATGTGAAGAAAAGGGAGCCCTTGTACTCTGTTGCTGGGAATGTAAATTGGTGCAGCTACTATGGAAAGTGGTATGGAGGTTCCTCAAAATATTAAAAATAGAACTACCATATGATCCAGCAATCCCACTACTGGGTATATATTCCAAGGAAATGAAATCAAGATATTGAAGAGATATCTGCACTCCCATGTTGCAACAGTACTCACAATAACCAAGATATATAACCAACCTAATTGTTCATCAGCAGATGAATGAATAACAAAAATTTGGTATATATACGCAATGGGATACCATTCAGTCACTAAAAAGAAGAAAATCCTGCCATTAGCAACAACATGAATGAATCTTTAAGACATTATGTTAAGTGAAATAAGCCAGGCATGGAAAGACAAATATCACATGATCTCACTCATATATGAAAGCTAAAAATGTTGATCTCATAGAAGTAGAGAGTAGAATGGTGGTTATGAGAGGCTGTGGTGTTTAGGGGGTGGGAATGGCTGAAGAGAAGTTGGTTAAATAATACATATTTACAAATGATTCTTTGTATATCTGTGGTAGTGATTGTTATATCTCCTTTTTCATCTCTAATTTTTGTTATTTGGGTCTTCTCTCTCTTAGTCTGGTTCATGATTTGTCTGTTATATTTATCTTCTAAAAAAACAACTTTTTGTTCAAACTTTTGTATTGTTTTTTAGGTTCCATTAGAGACTATTATGAACAAATATATGCCAACAAATTTGAAAACCTGGAGGAAATGGATAATTTCTGGACACATACAAACTACCAAACTGAACCAAGAAGAAACAGAAAACCTGAATGGACCAATAACAAGCAAAGGTACTGAAGCAGTAAACAACAGTCTCCCAACAAGGAAAAGCCCGGAACCAGATAACTTTACTGCTGAATTGTACCAAACATTTAAATAGGAATTAATACCAATTCTCTTCAAACTATCCCCCAAAATTGAAATAGAGGCCATTCTTCCAGACTCATTCCATGAGGCCAGTATCACCCTGATACCAAAGTGGGACAAAGATTCAACAAAAAAAGAAAACTACTGGCCAATATCCTTGATGAAGAAGATAGAAGTAAAACTCCTTGACAAAATAATAACAGACAGGACACAGCATCATATCCCCCAAATTATACACCATGATCAAGTGGGATTCATCCCAAGGATGCAAGGATGGTTCAACATATGCATATCAATAAATATGATACACCACATCAACAAAATTAAGGGTAAAAAACATATGATTTAAAAAAAATTTTTGGTGCCTGGCCAGTATTGTGTTCCAAACCCTTGACCTTGATGTTACAAGGCTGTGCTCTAACCAACTAAGCCAACTGGCCAGCCCCAAAGCATATGATTATCTCAGTAGAGGGAGAAAAGGCATTTGACAAAATTCAACATCCCTTCATGATAAAGACTCTCAGCAAATTAGGTATAGAAGGAAAGTATCTTAACATAATAAAAGCCATATGTGACAAACCCACTGCCAATATCGTCCTGAATGGGGAAAAGTTGCAAGCTTTTCCCTTGAGAATGGGAACAAGAAGAGGATGCCCACTCTTACCACTCCTATTTAACATAGTACTGGAAGTACTAGCCAGAACAATCAGGCAAGAAAAAGAAATAAAGGACATCCAGATGCGAAAAGATGGAGTCAAATTGTCCCTTTTCTCTATACAGAACAGCCTAAAACCTCTGCAAAAAAACTCTTAGAGCTGATAAATGGTTTCAGTAAAGTTGCAGGGTACAAAATAAACAGACAAAAATTGGTAACATTTTTATACTTCCACAATGAACTAGCAGAAAAAGAAATCAAGAAAAGAAGCCCATTTACAATAGTCACACAAAAAATTTAAATACCTGGGAATCAACTTAACTAAGAAGGTGAAAGATCTCTACAATGAGAATTACAAATCATTGTTGAAAGAAATTAAAGAGGACACAAAAAGATGGAAAGACATTCCTTGCTCCTGGGTTGGAAGAATTAGCATTGTGAAAATGTTCATACAGCACAAAATGATCTACAGATTCAATACAATCCCCATCAAAATACCAATGACATTCTTCACAGAAATAGCAAAAACAATCCTAACGTTCATATGGAACAACAAAAGACCCCAGATAGTCAAAGCAATCTAAGCAAGAAATAAAATAAAATAAAATAAAGCTGAAGGCATAACACTACCTGACTTCAAATTATACTATCAAACTATAATAACCAAAACAGTATGGTACTGGTATAAAAATAGACATTCAGACCAATGGAACAAAATAGGGAACTCAGAAATCAATCTACAAACCTATAGTCAACTGATCTTCAACAAGGGCAACAAGAACATACATTGAGGAAAAGACTGCCTCCTTAATAAATGGTGCTGGGAAAACTGGACATCCATATGTGGAAGAATGAAACTAGACCTGTACCTCTCACTATATACCTAAATCAATTCAAAATAAAACTCCTGAAAGAAAACACAGGGGAAACACTTCAGGAGGTAGGACTAGGCAAAGACTTTATGACTGTGACCCTCAAAGCACAGGAAACAAAAGGGAAAAATAAACAAATGGGATTATATAAAACTAAAAAGCTTCTGCACAGCAAAATAAACAATTAACAGAGCAAAAAGACAACCTACAGAGTGGTAGAAAATATTTGCAAGCTGTCCATCTGACAAAGGATTGATATCCAGAATACATAAGGAACTCAACAGCTAAAAAAAAAAAAAATTAAAAAGTGGACAAAGGAACTGAATAATCATTTATCAAAGGAAGATATACAAATGGCCAACAGACACTTGAAAAAATGCTCAACATCACTCAGCATCAGGTAAATGCCAATCAAAACCACATTAAGATACCATCTCATTCCAGGTGGATTGCCATATCATCCAGCAGGGTATATACCCAATGGAATTGAAAGCCTTGTGTTGAAGAGATACCTGTACCCCCATGTTTATTACAACTCTATTTACAATAGACAAGGGTTGGAACCAACCTAAATTTCCATCATCAGACGACTGGATAAGGAAAATATAGTGTATATACACAGTGGAATTTTACAGTACCATAAAAAAGAATGAAATACTACCATTTGAAGCAACATGGATGAACTTAGAGAAAATCATGTTAAGTGAAATAAGCCAGGCACAGAAAGAGAAATGCCATATGTTCTCATAAGTGGGAGCTAAAATAGTAAACATAAATAAAATAAAGAAAGAAAGATATAACATTCACAATAATACATTGAACTTTCAAAAGGAGAACTGTGGTTAATAGAAGCGGGAAGGGAGGAATGACGGTGGAATCAGTAAAGGACCACAAATAGCAATGACTGTATATTATTGAGTATAATAATTATTATGATTTGAGCATCACATATTGTACATGAGTTTTAACACTCAACCCTGAACCCCACAGATACGTACAATCAACTATGTTACAATAAACAAAATAAAAATAAATAAAGTGGAAAGTATGTAATATGTGAAAATAAAAAGAATACATGTTTACACTTGGGTAGGAGGAATGAGTTCAAAAGGATCACTCTTTTGTTCATTGGATAAGTGCTTGCCACCCAAAAGCTGGTCTCCCTAATTGGTGCAGGAATGTGTGCCTCATTTCTCCCTTAATCCTTAGATCTTCAGGCCGTCTAAATGGATGGGATCTCTTAATTGCTTGAATGCTCCTGGGGAAGGAAGAAAGAGCCTCAGCTTCCCCAAACAGCTGCACAGCAGGAGGTGATAGAGAAAACAAGACAGCCCCTTACCGTTTCTTGCAGGAGAATGCCAGAGAAAGATGGGAGAAAAGGGAAAACCTAGGATCAGATCTTGCTTAGCCCCTTGGAGGAAGAAAGTAGAAAAGATCGCATTTAGTTAAGTGACCTCTTACCCTGCAGTAGATTGCAAAGTTGTTCAGAATAATTCCTCCCTGTACAACATGATTTTGCCACTTATTGCCTCAAGAGGTAGTGTTTACTTCTCCATCCCTTGAATTTGGACTGGGCTTTTGACTTGGTTTAACTGATACAATGTGGCAGAAGTGTGCTGTACAAGCTCTGGAGCCAAGGCCTCAAGAGACTTTGTAGCTTCTGCTTCCCCCTTCTTGGAGCCCTGAGATGACCCCATGAAGAAGTCAGGATAGCCTTCTCGCGGATGACAAGCCATGTGAAGGAGAGAAGGGCCAGACTGACAGTGAGCATAAGCTGCCAGACATGTGAGTGAGGCCATTATGGACCATCCAGTCCCCACTGAGAAGCAAGACCAGCAGAAAAAATGCCCAACTGAGTTCAGACCAAATCACTGACCCAGAGAATTATGAGTGGCATTTAAGCAATATGTTTTGGGGTGATTTGTTTTGCAGCAATAGATAACTGATGCAAACACCTAACAATAGTGTGCTAATTAGTGTGCTGGAATTTGACCAATCAGATTTGAAGCTCCTTTTCTTGCAAAGGCTCTAGGGCAAGAATTGGAAGAACGGGATAAACTCTCCTCTGAATGATTACTAGGAGACTTGTCATCCAAGCACCTTTCTAAGAGTACCTTTCAGTTACACAGATCTTTTGAAATTCTTCTCTGGCAGATTGAAAACTATAGGAAACAGTTCAAAGCCTTTAACAGACCTCTTCCCACCTTGGACTTGGCATTACTAAATGCCAAAGAACTCTGCAAAGTGTTGCTTAAAGGGATCTTTTCTTACTTGCCTGTTCTCTGTTTAAATCTCAGTTTTCTGTTGTTTTTGACCTCTTTCATGAATTTGATGTTTCAGGTGTTTCCTGATTTCCAATCTGCCATTTTAGCAAAATTTCACTTTCTCATTTGCCTTTCATCCCTACCTGGGGCTTAGACTTGATCATACTTAGTTCCACAATGAGTCATCTTCCCACTGAACTCTCGGTTCCAGGACAACCATAACCTGGGATACCACTTCCTTTCACCAGGTAAAGGAGATCAGACACAGAAAATTCTCTATACTCATAATCATGACTTACAATTATCCTCTTTCCTGAGGAGTCTCTTGCATTGCTATTAAAAGTATATCGTTATTTTAGATTGCCAGGATAACATAAAATCTTGGTTGTGTCCTATTCGATATAGAAAGAAGGTATACAATTAGAAAATATAGCTTTCTAAAAATTGATTATTTTGAAATAAAGCACATTAAAATATTAGGGGAGTCTCATTCCTATTTCAAGGTCTTTGAACTTAATCATTTTCTTATTTTCTAGTTCTTCACATGGTTTTTGCACTTCAATCATACTTATTCAAATATTACCTCCACAAAGAACATTTCCTTGATCATCTATCTAATTGCCCTATCTCTGGCTTCTTAAATAGATCTTCATAGATCTTCTAATTTCCTGATTCTTCGTTATATTTTTATTTATCTACCACAAGGGTAGGATCTTTGTCTGTTTTGCACTCTGATGCAGACCTATAAAAGTGTACAGGGCATAATAGGTGCTCCATAAATATTTGTTATGTAGATAAATGACTATTTACCACGTCTTCCATGTTTGCATCATCTATGATTTTGCTAAGACTTCTTTGATTCAAGTCGTAGGTAATACTGTTGAGCAGCATATAGAGAAGGAAAGAACTCTTGGCATGCCACTACAGACAAAACTCCCCACTGAATGAGAACAAATAATTAACACTCATAGGCTTTAATTATTTAAATAACTGTACATTTCCCTAGCAAGAGTATCATCCAGGCCATGGTTGAGCTCTTTACCCGCAAGAGCATCATAGTAGAGTGACCAAGACAATATGGATAATTCTCTGGACACTAGATATAATGTCTATGTCAAGCCTATCGTTATTTTCGTTTCTTATCAAAAACAATGAGATTTGCTTTGAATGCTTTGTTAATGAAGCCATGGTGATACCTGGTGATCTAAATTTTTACAACTCATTTTTAATAATCACCTCAAGCATTTTTTCACGGATTAATATCAAGTTAGCTACCCTGTCCCTTCTACTAGTCATGATACGCATTTTTGAATATCGAGATGTTTGAATTTCAGATACTCTGCTCTATCTCTTTGTTTCAGAATTTTCAAATATGAAACACAGTGGTGTCAAGGTTTTGCACCTGCCTAATCCTTAAGACTCCTGTAAGGCAATATATGTCAGGAAGCATTTGTCATCAGAGAAGCCCCAAAACCCCAGGAAGGTCTGGAAACTTGTTTTTTGGGATGGGGTTTTATTCCTTAGCAGGATGCCAGTTGATTGAAATATCAGGAAAGCACATTCTATTATTTTGGTTCTCAGTTCGAACCTCTGATCAGTTGGCTGCGAATCAGCCTGCATAGGGAACATTCAGGAATTTTCTTATTTTAAATTTCATAATATATGTTTCTCATTCATAAATTAATAGAATATAAAATCTCTAAGAGAGTGGGTTGTGTGCTTTGCTTTGCTTTAATATGGGTGCAGCACTTAGAATGGTAAATGTTTCTTCTGTGTTATTCTTTCTTGGCTCCATTACATGCAAATGGGCTTATAAATTCTCCACTGCCCCTTAAATATTGGTGCCTCTGTGTCCTGTGTCTAAGTCTCTGTGTCTTGCGTAATTATTATCTCACAAGATAGCTTCTTTATCAACCATAGTTTCAACTAATTCCCATAAGCCTACGTCCCCAAATCTAATTTATACCTCTAGCCCTTATTTTTTTCCTGAGCTCCTTACATAGCCTATTGTCTCCACTAAGAATTGTACCCAACAACTCACCACTCCACCTGTGCCTTGCCTTGTTCCTCCCATATTTCTCATCTAACGTTATATTAGGAATATAATCCAGATACCTGGCCATAGTTCCAGGTCACAAGAATGTGTTTACAAGGGGGACACTCTAAAATAAGCTATATGCCAGACATCGCAGGCCAGGTTGGAATCAAGGACATAAAAGAAATCTTAAAACGCAAAACCATTTGGATATCAAATGTAAAGAGGTAGGGAAGAATTTTGGAACAATGAAGAAAAAATTGCCGTGAATCAGAAATGTGGAAGTGTAGGCAAGTCAAAAGATAATTGAGTAAGGATTTTGCCAATGCTTAGTTCTAGCTCCAGCATTCATCTCTTGTGTAGTGTATTTGGTGTTTGGCTCCTGTTACTCAGTAAACAAAATATCACTGCACTGGGAAAAATGGTGCATGGACCAACCCGACTTCTATATCATCATCATTCCCTATTTTGCCAATTGCATATGAACTAATTCACGCTATAGGGACAGATGCAGTAGAATAGTAAGTAACCTATTTTGTTAATCTTTATCTGGCCCAATAAGGTACCATTCCTATTTTTTTTTCTGACTAGAAAAGACAAAAGAAGTTACACATCTTGCCTAAAGCCACATAATTAATGTATTCATCAAAATAGGGTAGGGTATTATGTGGAAAGAATTAACCTTGAAATCTAAGTGGTTTAACACAATAAGGCTTAATTGTGCTTATTTTGTTTATTTTTTCTTAATCATATCACAGATTCAATCTGGGTTGGTGGAAGGCTCTGCTCCATACAATTACTAAGAAACCCAAGATGATGGAGGCTCTGCCATCTTGTATCTACATCATCTGGAACAGGTTTCCATGAAAGCAATGGCGGAAGTGATGGGTGAGGCACACTATTCTAAACTACTTTCTTTGGCTAGAACTAGTCACATGACACCAGTCTAACTGGAAGGGAGGCTAGAAATGTGAGATTGCAAATAGAATGTTTGGTGAGCACTGTCTCTACCAAACTAGTAAGTGTTACAGCAGAAATATAAACTGAGGTCTGTTTAGTTCCAAATTCTATACCATTTCCACTTCTATCCCTCTGCCACAAATTTCCCAAAGGGCAAGATCTCTGTAATCAAGGTCAGAAACCAGGGAGTGTCTAGAAAGTCTAATAGGACCAGATTGAATAAATCAAATGGAAGCAGCCATGCCTAGAACAAGCACAGCACCATGGAATAGGAGGCAAGTCATGAGAGTAAAGAAGTAGGATTGTTTTGAGGCAGAGAAAATGTAATCAATAGAGATGTAAAAGTATAAAGGCTGGAACAAACAAGGATGTGGAGACATCAAGCAGCAATCAACGTAGAGCTGGCAAAGATGGATTGAGGAGTGTGGGTAGAAGAAAGGCAGTTTAAGAACCAGCCAGGGACATATCCCATGTGCATTGACAGCAGGCCAGGGAATCCTCCCAATGAGGGTTGTCAAAACCCATTCTAGGCAGGAAGTGTCCCAAAAGTATCAAGACTATTGTTTAAAAATTCATCAATGACTCCAAATTCCTTCACCAGCTGAAAAAGTCCTGTCTCTTCACTGCTTGCCGACCTAGTTATTGCCATAAACTATTTGAAGATCTTCAAGTATGCTTTACTTTTTCATTCCTCCATGCCCTATACCAGTGGGATCCCTTTCCTAGAATGCTTTTTTTGCCCCTTCATCCAGCTAAAAATCTTCTTATTGTTGAAGCAATAGATACCAGAGAAAGTGGTCTGAAGAAAAAAAAGATACCTTGTTTCCATGGCAACCTGGGCCTATTTCTAGCACTGCATGTGTCACATGGTCTTTTAACTATTGGTTGTCTTGTAAATAAGAGCTGTGTATCCTATCACATAGTATAGAGTTTGGCCCATAGAAGGTACTCTGTAAGTATTTGTTGAGTGGGCAGAGCTGCAGGATAATGTGTTTAGGTGCCATTTGATGGAATGGAGTTTCAGATCAGGTCTCTGAATTACTTTGAGAGTGAATGCAATCACTGAAATAAATCTGTAAAAGATAAGAAGTACCTTATGTTATTATCTGGCATAAGGCAAGAATGTGCTAGAGTTTTTAATTTGTTTTCTCCAGAAAATAAGAGCATTTCTGTTAAATATAGGTTCTTTAAATTATTTTTCATTCATCATCCTATTATTGGTGAGACTTGATATCTTTTCTTTTTTTATGTAAAAGACATTATAATACAATAGTAAAGAAAAGTTTATCAATCAATTTGTACCTGGGAGAAAGATACCCACTAAGTGTTTTAACAGATACAAGTTAATAAAAATAATTGTTCATCAGGTATTAGAGAACCAAAAAAGCAAAGTGAGGACATGGATGGAGGTGTAGCAGTGGTAGTAACAGCAGGAAACTGTTGCTGCTCCCAGGACTATGGGAACAAATGATCAAAAATAGACCTTGGCAGAGGAGTCTCAGGGAACTGGGACTCATATCTATGAAGATGGGGTTCTGGACATCTGGTACTGGCATCTGAGGGGGTGCAGTGAGACTGGTTCTGGGTATGTGAAAGAAACCACAAACTAGAACCAAATGCTGCTGCTGGAGTAAAGGATCATTGTGGGGATGACTCAGAAGAACAAGCAACAAACATGAGAAAGTAAGTCCTTTTCTGCTCCTCCAGCCCCACCTTCTTCCTCTATCATCCCCTTGTGGTAGAGCCTAAAAGGAAGCAGCTGGTGGAGCAGAAATGGGATTTGCAGAGTCCCGGCCCCAACATCACAGAGCAGTGTAGACCGGTAGGGTTGAAGCTGAGAGATATTATCTTAATAACCTGTACGTAAAATAAAAAGAAAGCCCACCAATCATCATAAAACATCTGTTTTAATTTTTGCAGCTTAACTTCCATATGTGAATTCATCTTTACCTAGTTTCAGCGTTATTCTATATTTACTTAATAGTAAATCATAATTAATTTTTATGTTTCTACATTATATTTATAATTGTTATATCAATGGTTGCATAACAGTACATTGTTTCTGTGGCACCATAATTTATTAAATTGTTCTCCCAAAGTTCAGCATTTATTATCGTATCTTATTTATGACTACTATGGATAAAACTTTAATTAACATCTGTGTGTCTGTACCTTTTTTCTTCTGCTTAATATTCCAAGGAGTGGAATTATTATTTGAAAAAGTATGAGCATCTTTACGTGCTGCTTTATTGCTCTTCAGAAGCAATTTATGCCATCATCAGCAATAAATGAGTACACCTGTTTAATCAGTAAATACTGAATTTTAAGCATCCCAAGGAAATCATGGGAAAAACAAAGGCATATATTTTGGAGGCAATGGCAAAATCAATTATGGGACAGAGGACATTTAAAATTTATCTTTTCAAACCTGTGCTTCTTTTGCTCTTTAAACAAGAAATATAGCCACAATGTAAAGCTGACAGATTTATTAGCTTGATTTTTCCTTAGGCTAAATCTTTCTTATGAATTAATTACTTAAGGCATTAGTTATCACAGTGTGGTCCTTGGACCAGCAGCATTGGAATCACTTGAGAATCTGTTAGAAAAGCAAATTCTTGGCCTCCATCCCCGATCTACTGAATAAGAAGATCTGAGGGTGGAGCCCAGCAATCTGTGTTTCAGGAAGCCCTCTAGGTGATTCCTATACACACGGAAATTGAAGAACCACCAATATAATATGTATTCTGTAGAGATAGTGTGTTACTTTAACTTCATTTTGCTCTTTAAGCATATTAAAAGAACTTTTTCACTTTGTATTGAGAAATAATAAATAACATAAGGCTTAACATTAAACTTTTTTACCTGAAGCTTGAAGTTTACAAGTGTCAGCAAAGTATTTTAAAGAGTGAAAATGTGAACGTCACAACATTGATTCAGCTTTAATCCTGTGTTTGTAGGAAGACTATTTAGTTCTTGTAGTTATTTACAATGGTTTTTGTGGCACTGAAGCAAAGAAATTAAACTATACTTAGAAGAGAAATGTGAGGTTTGTAAATAGTGTCCTGAACATTAAAGTTTTAAAGTAATTACATCTTGATTTGCATGGAACTTTAAATTTTCCAAGCTTTTTATATTCATTGTGTTAAGACTTCTGATTGCAAGAAGCAAAAATCTAACTCAAATTAGTTAAGCAAAAAGAAGAATCTTTTGGATCATGTACCTAAAGTGTGGAAAGCTGGGAGTCAGTCTGGGATTCAGGGATTACTGGAATCAAGGACTCTCTCCATTTTCTGTTTCTGCTTTTCTACTGGCTTCTTTCACACATCCAGGAACATGGCTACCCAAAACTCCTTGGCTCAAATGATGATAATGATGATAATGGTGAATGGTATAATAATAATAGCTGACTCTTAATGGATTTTTAGTATGTTCTAGGTACTATGGTGAATGCTTTACATGTAACTTACATAAGTTGTGTATTATTTACAAAACACATTTTAAATGTAAGAAGACTGATACTCATAGGGGTTGATGATTTAATCAAAGTCACACAATTAGAAAGTAGCAAGACCAGGACTAAAATTCAGGATGTCTGACTCTAGAGTCCATGTTCTAGATTACTCAAAAGAGCCATTCATAAAGAATTTGGAATTTCCATTTGAGCCATATAATTAGTGTAGAAAAATGGGCATTTTCCAGGACACATAGAGTGTTTTCAGCAGAAAATGCAATATCAGGCCACTAAATTCAACCTGAGCATCCAGGAAATGCAAGTCAAAACTACACTGAGATACCATCTCACCCCAGTGAGGATAGCTAAAATCCAAAAGACTCTGAACGATAAATGCTGGCGAGGTTGCAGAGAAAAAGGAACTCTCATACATTGTTGGTGGGACTGCAAAATGGTGCATCCTCTATGGAAAATGGTATGGATGTTCCTCAAACAATTGCAGATAGATCTACCATATGACCCAGCTATCCCACTGCTGGGAATATACCCAGAGGAATGGAAATCATCAAGT
>NW_007728105.1:214283-238053 GCF_000696425.1 Galeopterus variegatus | reverse complement strand
AAAAAAAAAAAAAAAAAAAAAAAAAAAAAAAAAAAAAAAAAAAAGCAATATCAGGCCACTAAATTCAACCTGGACATTTAATCCTCACTGTGAGGCATTTTTACAACCCACACTTCACAGCTTTAGAAGGCTTAAGTAATTTGCTTTAGTAAATCCAGCAATTCAGTAGCAGAGTTGTAACTCGAATTAGGTCTTTTGACACAAAGATCAGTGCTTTTCTTATTACAAAATTCTCTCACTCCGTATTCATTACATTTAACTTGCTCAGTGAATTCACTTATTCTTCCAAGTACACACTGAGGGATCTCAGTCCTGCTGCAATTGTATGAGCTGTTCAGCTTTGGCTGGTTAGACCCTATGTTAACTCCTCTCTTTTCCCCCTTCAACCTACCCAGCTCTCCCTCACTCCCTGACAAACTAAGGGGCAGCATCAGGGGCCCCTGTCGTGTTTGCTGGGTATCTCCATCATAACAAGTATCATATCCACTTCTACTTGCTTATTGACAAGTGTATTTCTCCACCAGAATATAAGTAGAAGAAAGGTAGAACCACGCTTGCCCTACCTGTATACCCAGACAAGTCTAATGTGAATCACATATTAAGATTGCAATATATAGTCGAATGGATAAATAGTGGCTATTCATTCTTTCATTTCACAAATATGTATTGAACAACTCTTTTGAAAGACATTGTGAGAGGATAATGTCCTCAAGGGATTCACTATCTTAACAGCGAAGACATGTGATGCATCATAAATAACAACAATAAAAGGTAGAGTGAAACCAATCTTTTCTAGAATGAAAACCTTCCCCATGCTCAGTGTCAGTAAATGGTTATAGCAAATGCAATTCAGGCCTGCCCCCCCGACTCAGATTTCCATCAAAGTGAATCAGACAGAAATGGAAATTTCATTCAGTCTCCAATGCCACTACTTAAATGGGCCTCCAATCACCAGGTTAGTATTTTCTGTTGCTAATGTTAGTTGATTTACTTTTGTAAGTGGGCATTCGTACTAACCTAGCAAATCTACTTTAGGGAATTATTATGTACCTTGCTGGATTAATAGTATCTTTTTAGTATCCTTTTAGGTTGTGGTAAAAATTAAGTGAAATATGTCAATAACACATTTTATATAGTAAGTATTCAAAATTGTTTTCCTTGGTAGTAGGGGAGTTAAAGTAAGCTTTGAGAGTCACACGTCCAAAAAAAAAAGAGTATCCAGCCATGAAAAAGAATGAAATTCTGCCATTCTCAGCAAGATGGATGAGCTTGGAGAAAATTAGGTTGAGTGAAATAAGCCAGGTGAAGAAAGTGGGAGCTAAAAAATAGGAAGGAAGGAAGGAAGGAAGGAAGGAAGGAAGGAAGGAAGAGAAAGAAAGAAAGAGAAAGAAAGAAAGAAAGAAAGAAATATATAACTGTGGAGTATACTAACATTTATAAAGCAAATGCATTTCATAGGGCCTAGCTTCCAAGGCCCTGTAGTTTCAGGTAGAGCCTAACTTTTTAGAATTATACATTGAAATTTTAAGCTTGCGAAAAACAGGAAACTTTCCCCAGGCTAAAGTCTCTGTTGTAGATAAAGAATTGTAACACAGCAAAATTGCTGGCTCTATGGGCACATGTCCTTGCTGCAGTTAAACCTAATGATTGTTGCCATGGCAATTATCTTACTGTTCTTTTTGTAACCATCTACGTTCCTTTTCTGTAACTTTCTGGCCTGGAGAATAAATACTGAGAGAAAACCCTAGTTTGGTGTTATTTTCCAAGGAATGTTGCTCTCTTGAGGATTCCTGGAAATTAACCCCTTCAGGGCTTCTCAGTGCTCAGAAGAAATGGGCTTTGAGTAATCCTCTGTGTCTCCATCACCCTGGGAGAGGTGACAACAATAATCGCAATAATACGTTGGACTTTCAAAAGAAGAGAACAGACCTGTGGTTAGTAGAGGTGCGAAAAGGGGAGTGGGAGGGGGGTTAACAAGAAATTGGCAAAGGGTCATGAAGAATGATTATGTTTTGTAGTAGTGCCTGATTCAGGCATCACGTATTGTACACCGGTATTGATATTCAACTCTGTACCCCCCGCAAATATGTATAATCAATTATGTTTTTTTTTTTTTTTAAAAAAGAGTATCAACAAAAACATATATTTGACAAATGGAATCATTATTCTATGTTAAAGAAAATCCTTGCTAGGCTTCAAGCATGCACATATGAGCCTGTTTCTAGAATACAGGCTGCACTGTTCTTACATCTCCATTCCAGACTTGTTTGAATCAGTTATGTGAAATCTGAAAGTGGCAACTCAAGCAATAGTCCACAGTATAACTGGTAAGACAACCTAAGAAGTAAATATAGAATATTTCTTTATTTGGAGTACTTTCTCCCTTTTTCCTATATATTTAGCTCTTTAAATTTCTTTTCAGAGATACTCGATGAACATATACCTGAGGAACATGGCTCTCCCTTGCAAAGCAAACAAATACATTCAACATTGTTGTTTTATCATTTAACACCTGTCCTCAGGCTTCCTTTAACTCTGGAAGAGATACAGTTCTGACTGTTTCTTAACTTAAAAGAAATAAACATATTGGAGAAATCCATCACAGGATATAAAATCCTCCCAGCCTAATAAAGTGCTCAAAAGGATGATGATATTAAATCTTTAAGAACTGTAAGGTCACAGTATTTACACCTAAAAGGATATAACAGCCTTTAGAAATTTTGGAAATGAGAAGAAAGATATCATTTTTAAGTGGGAAAATTATATCAATAATCTCTTTTCTGTATATTTCTACATCTTTCTATATGTTGTTGTAAAGGTTTTGTTTGCTTGTCTGTCCTCTACATTGTCAATTTATCTGCATACATTGGTACCCTCAAATAGAGTTTGGATAAATAATATTAAGGACTTCTGTTTCTTCTTTTATCATATCTAACTTTTTCTTGGTAAAATCATGTTGAAAAGGACATAAGGGCGTTTTGAACAGGAAATAAGTTACAAAATATACACATTGAGGGATAAAGGTGGAAACAAACATGAGAGGAAGGAGAGACATTCCCACTCATTTTCCTCTCTTTTATTCTGGTTAGATGAAAAGGGTTTTGTTTAAGAACTGATTGTAGGCATATAAGGCTTCCTTCAGAGCTGCATAATTGTTAGTCTTCTTTCCAAGGGCCAAAACATACATCAAAGATATGATTCCTTGGAAGAAATTGATCTTTTGTTTCAAATTCTACCTGCCTATCTATCAAATTAATCACATTCCATGTCTTCTTCCTTCTTTTACTCCTTCCTCCATCCTTTCCTTCTGTGCACCCTCTCTCTCTCTCTAGCTCTTGCTCTTGTGCTCTTCTCTCCTTTCTCTGCCCATACATCATCCCTTACCACCCTTGAGCCTATGTCCTCTTTCCAAGCCTTCTCACTTTTAAATCACTTATTGTGATACTGACTCGGAGAGCACAATGACTTTCAACATATTGTTCTTAGTTAATGCCACGTAAGTTTAAAGAGAAATGCATTAGTTGTTACTTAATTAGTCAGGAGGCAGCAGGACTTAGCAGTTAGAATATGGAAAACAAAGAGGGATCCCACATTTGCTCTTAGTAGAAATGATGAATGCAGTATGCTGGGGGTTGATGATTGTGCCTTTCCCCCACAGATACAGGCAGATATTCCATCGTGTGGGCGATGTAGACAGATGTAAGTATGTGTAACTCTAAAGGAGATGGGTTCACTGTTGTCCATAGGCCTTTAAACATTGCTGCAGTAATTCCACTTTGTGCTGGCTGCTCTTACGGAAGTTTTATGAACCTCGGCACTTTCACTGCCAAAAGGTTAAAGGCTTCCTGGAAGACTGAGGGAAAAGGTTGCAAAACCTCCACCTTGTTTTCCGTCCTTGAAGGTGTTATATGACATAAAATAAAAGAAAGAGCCACCTCTCTCAGCCTTAGACTGAGTGCAAGAGTAAACAAGTGGAACTATATGAAATTAAAAAGCTTCTGCACAGCAAAGGAAAAAATCAAAAGACTGAAATGACAACCTACAGAGTGGGCAAAAGTTTTTGCTAACTATGCATCCAACAAGGGATTAATATCCATAATATACAAGGAACTCAAGCAATTATACAGTAAAAAAAACAAATAACCCAATTAAGAAATGGGCAAAGGAGCTGAATAGACATTTTTCAAAGGAAGGCATACGAATGGCCAATAGGTGCATGAAAAAATGCTCAACATCACTAGTCATCAGGGAAAATCAAATTAAAACTACATTGAGATACCACTTCACCCCAGTTAGACTGGCTATAATCAATAAGACGGTGAATAACAAATGCTGGCAAGGGTGTGGAGAGAAGGGAACACTCCTACACTGTTGGTGGGACTGTAAGTTAGTACAACCACTATGGAAAACAGTATGGACGTTTCTCAAACAACTACAGATAGATCTTCCATACAATCCAGCAATCCCGCTTCTGGGTCTATACCCAGAGGAATGGAAATCATCATGTCGAAGGGATACGTGCACTCCCATGTTTATTGCAGCACTATTTACAATAGCCAAGACATGGAACCAACCTAAATGTCCATCGATGGATGACTGGATAAGGAAACTGTGGTATATATACACCATGGCATACTTCTCTGCCATAAAGATGAATGAAATACTCCAGTTTGCAACAACATGGATGAGCCTGGAGAAACTTATGTTGAATGAAATAAGCAAAGCACAGAGGGATAAAATGCCACATGTGCTCACTCATGTGGGAGCTAAGAGAGAAAGAAGGAAGGAAAGAAAGACCACAGTGGTGCGCTGGACTTGCAGAGGGAGAGAACATACCTAGGTATACAAAGTGGAGTGGGGAGGGGGAAAGGGGAGGGAGAAGGAGGTTGGGGATAATTGGGTGGGGGACACGAAGTACAAATGCAATTTGTGGTAATGGGTATGCTGCCAGTATGAATCTGGCCCTCACGTCATAGACACAAGGGGTGACAATCAGCTTTGTGTCTCATGAATATTCATAACCAATAAAAAAAGAAAAGAAAGAGCCAACAAAATTCTGCATAGGAAAATAATGACAAATAGCGTCTTGCTTTTGTGATTACAACCAAAGACATTCAGGTGTACTACAAGTTTTCAAAAAATCAGGTTTAAAAAATGTATTGATTGTCACCAGGACCCTTAGAGAATGGTCCAGAATTTTCCAGTTGATCAAAGGTTGCATTGTAAGAACAGCAAACTTTTCCAGGCAGGAAATAATCACCAGAGATGTTAAAATTATAAAATGTTAATCTATACCCTTGAATTTTATACATTTACATAAAATTTTGCTTTTTCATTTGGACAGGAATGGAAGAATAATCAAAGTTAGTGTATGTACTAACAACAACCACAAAATAATTCTTCCACTCACCAAATTAATTTGTTTACGATTAAGAATTATTTAACATATGAAATATAAGAAAAAGGTAAATTTTCAAATTCTAAAATGGAATCTCATCTATTAATAAACAATTCTTAATTTCTTTTTTTTCTTTTTTTTTTTCCTTTTTGTCTTTTTTACTGACCGGTAACAGGATTGCAACCCTCGGTGTCGCGCCCATACCAGGGACCGGCAACGGGATCGCAACCCTCGGTGTTGTGCCCGCACCGTCCTCAGCCAGTGAGCGGGAATCGGTCTCCACATGGGATCCGAACCCTCGGCGGGAGCGCCGCCGCGCTCTCAAGCGGCGCACTTCTGCAGTGCGCCACCGGGCTGGCCCAACAATTCTTAATTTCGAACACATAGTAATGAAAAGAACAAGAGTTTTGGAGTCAGACAAGGCTGAGATCAAAGCTCTTTGGGCCAGTTATTAGTAATATGCCCCTGGAAAATTTAAATTCTTTAAATTTCTGCTTTTTTCTCTGTGAAATGGAGATACTATGTGCCATGGTGTTTATTGGGTATTTAAAAAATTACATTATATTCCTTTGCTTTCCCTGAACATTTGATTGTTATGTGTTGGAAGAATTAGTGGCCTTATTTGTTTGTTGTGCATAGGGAGCCCTAAAGGCATCTAACTTTTGCAAAAACATTTACTGTTCTTATGTGGAATGTTCTGATTGGGTTTTCAGTAGGAAGCAAAAGGATGGACTAGTTGGCTTCTCAGGGTTTCTTGGAACTAGGGTGACTCAATCAGAGCAAGTAATGTAAATGTCTGTTTTAAAAATAATGCGTTATGCAGAGCAAGGCAACACCTTTTATTTCCACTTCTTGTTTCTGCTTTGGCCTCTTTCTCATGGTCTATCTTTGCTTTAACTGAGCCATCTCCTGGCAAATGAGTCCATTGTGTTTGCTGCTATGCACTCCCAGGAGCTTATCGATATGCCACTTTGGATTACAGTAAGCTTAAGTGATATATAAAGTACACATGTAGTTGGAACTTTCACTTTCATAATTGCTACTTACCAGTATTCCTGCACATTATTATCCCCAAGCAACTAAATTTCAGAAGATCACAAGGGAATTATTTAGTTGTGTTAAAGAGTGTCTGAGGTCTGGATTTCATCTAAGACATCACAGCAATTCTGAGAGATAAATTTATTTAGACCCCCCTAGGTTGTAGGTTCTGTACACATGCAGTGCGAGTATTTGCCCTCTCCCAGGTTTGAATAATAATGAAGAAAAATCAAATATACTGCAAATGAAAACCACTAATTATATAAAATAAAACTAGGGTTTTAAACTCTAATTTGAGGGTTTATTAATCAGTTTATACGTCTTCTCTTGGGCACCAGAAGATCACAAAGTTATCTACACTGTTGCATATTTTGGAACTTATACAAAATTTGCACTCTATCTTTAGAGCTTTCTACAAGTCATTGATTATGATAAGAATTAAATGTGAATCATAGAAAAAAGTTTCAGCCATATGCAGATTGCTGAAGTTAACATTCTTTGAAAATGGAGACCCATGCCTAATGAAATAATTTTATTAAATAAGGGGGGAGCATCTTGTCAGGAATTCAGGGAACTGTAGGTTTGATTTCAGATCTATTTATATTTCTAGTAATTTTCATTAGAATGTGCAATCACAAATACTAGAAATATGTCCATGTTTCTTTGTGAAAGTTTTCTTTCTAAGGGCAAAGCATACATTAAACATGTGATTCTGTAACCACAAAAATTCCTTGAACTATTTAAGTCAAGCGAAGAGATATGATGTGTGTGTGGGGGAGAGGGGGTGGAGAGGAACGGGTAAAGGGGCATGAAAATCAACTATAATGTATATTGAGAAGTAAAATTAAAATTAACAAACAAACAAACAAAAAACCAAACCAAAAAAGATGCAAATCTAGGAAAGTAATCTGATCTGTCTTTTGTCAAACAAGACCACAGTGGAGAATAAAATCTCAAGTATTGAATCTAAGCAAGGAGTTCCTGCTGGGACAGTGGGAAATACTGCCTTCATTTGGGAGAGGGCTCTAGTTGGCCTTGGGGCCAACATATGGAGACTATAATTTATTGATCTCTGCTGTGTTCAAGGCTCTGCACATCTTTATTTACATATGTCACGCTGTTTAATTATCGTAACAACCAGCATATTCTTTCCCTGTAGGCAAGCTACACACGAAACCAAATTACAATCAGAGTTCTTTGGTGAGTATGGAATCAGAACAAAAAAGGGTTGGCTGTATAATATGATTGTTTAGTGTTTATAACAACTTCCCGACTAAATACATGCCTGCACACATAGATCAGAAATGTTGTGTCCTTGGGTCTGGATAGGCACATTTGCCTTTCAGACTTTCTGTTTTCTGTCTTCTGTGGCTGACCACCCCCATTCTGATAGACTTTCACCTGAGAAAGATTGGTTTTTTAAAGATGAGTGTATTATTCAGTATTTACTGTGAAACAACCAACTTAAAAATCTCAGTGGTTACAGAATTACACATTTATTTTCATGCTCCTATGTCTGTTAGTCAGCCATGATTCAGCTGAACTTGGCCGGACCAGATTGAACACCAGGATTCTGGTCAGTTTCAGGTCTGTTCCTGGGGCCAAGGCTAAAGGAACTATGGCTGTCTGGGCTATGCTTTTCTAATGGCAGGTGACAGGAGTGCGAGAAGACAAGCAGCAACAGGTGATGTTTCTTAAGGCCTCAGCTTGGAACTGTTATGCTGTCACTTCCTCTGTAATCTATCAACTAAATAAAGTCGCAGGGCCAATCTCAGGATCAATAGAGTGGGGAAGAATAGTCTTATCAAAGGGGGAGTTAAACTGAAAAGAACATAAATGTCAACTCTCCAAGGAAGAGAGGAAGGAATGAAGAATTGGGAACAATGATTCAGTTGACTATAATAACTCTGAAGGTATGTACTCTAATCCATTATGTGTTGATTTCATAGCGTAACTCTCAGAGGACTAGTTCCTTTAGATTCTTGGGGGTGGCAAATGGGCATGGCATCTCACCTTTGCTTTCTGTTCTCACCTGCAGGGAGGGGACATGACTGAATCTTCTGCTTTGTCTTTGAGCATGTGCTCTGTGAGCCAAACTGACTCTTATCCCTGCCACCAGGTATATTAATGCTATAAAAAATGTGAAGAGGTAAAAAACCTGGGGGATGCCTTGCTTGGTCTGATGTCAAGGTAGGTGGCAGATTCTATTAATTCAGAACCTTTTCCCTTCTTGATAAATCAGCCTCATCCACCTTTGCAAAAGTTAGTTTATGGGCCATCCCAAGGCATCCGTGATATTTGGGCATCTGTATTTCTGCTATACTGATTGATGCTAAAAATTAAATTGCTCACCTATTTCACTAAATTAAAAAATGACTATTTTCAATCTGAAAAATTGTGAAATATATCATACATGCAGGAGAGTGTATAAAACATATGTATAGATCAAAGCTATAAACCTGTAGAATAGTCTGTGTTATTAAATATAATACAATTTATTGATCTGTTGATGAACACATGTTCTGTTGATGAACATTTGGATTTTTTTCCAGTTTGGGAGTATTATGACCAATGCTTTTATGAACATTTCTCTATACGTCTCCTGGGGCAAAAGATATGAACAATAAGTCAGTTATCTCTTTCTGTGTAAAAAACCATCATAAACATAGTAATTTAGAACCACCACCATTTTATTTACTTATAAATTCTGTGGGTTAGCAATCTGGACTGGTTTCACCTAGGCAGTTCCTTTGCAGGTCTCTCCTGGGCTCATTCATGTTGCTGCCATTGTCTGGCAGCTCAACTAGAATGAGATAGTCTGAGATGGCCTCATTCACATGTTTGAAAGTCAGTGCTGGCTGTTAAGCAGACCTCTTTTTCCATGTGGTCTCTACTCCTCAAGGACTGGCTTGGTTTCTTTGCTTTGCAATCTCATGGCAGCAAGGGGGCAAGAATGGGCATTGCAATGCCTCTTGAGGCCTAGGCTCAATATTCCCACACAATCACATCCATTTCATTCTACTAGTCAAAGCATGTCATAAGGCCAACCTGGAATAAAGAGAGTGGAGAAAAAGACTCTACCTATTGATGGCAGGAGCAGCAAAGTCATATTGCAAAGGTGGCATGCCTATAGGAGTAGAAGAATTTGTGGTCATGTTTTGCACAAGACACATTTTTAACTTTGCTAGGTAATGATGAACCACTTTTCAGTGTGGTTGTACTTTAAAATTTATGCACGCATTAGTAGTGAATGAGAATATCCATTTTTGTTCCATATCCTTCCAAACCCATGGAAATGTTACATTTCTAAATTTTGTTTGTCTGCTGAATATTTAATGGCATGTTGTTTTAATTTACATTGCACTAATTAGTAATAAAGCTGAGCATCTTTTCTTATGTGAATTTGCTATTTGGATTTCCTGTTTTATAAAGCACCTGTGTCTTTAGATTATTTTTCTATTCAGTTGCCTTTTCTTTTTAATGACTCATGGAAATTTTTTGTATATTCTCTTATTAGTCCTTTGTTGGTTATAAGATTTGTGGATTATTTCCCCCTTCTTTGTATGGTGTCTTTTGATGAACAGTTCTTAATATTAATGTAGCCCAATTGAATCAATCTTTTCCTTTTACTTAGTGTTCTTTTGATGTCATAGTTTTATTAATAAAAATCCTGCCTTATCTTGATGCTATGAAGATAGGCTTCTGTATTACTATCTAAATACTTTCAAGTTTTTTTCATGCCTACATTTTTTAAAAAAATTAATCTGGAACCAATTTTTGTAATAGTAGTGGTACTACCACTACTAGAAGTAGTTGTTGTTGTAGCTGACTTTTCAATAGGTGAACAACCTTGTTCTTATTGAGATTTGAGGTGGTTATTATCAGTTTCTTTCTTAACTGAAATAAAAGTTATAGAGTTAGGTAAATGAAAGTAAAAATATCTGCCTAAATTACTGGACATGTGACATTTATATGTGTCTGAAGGACAGGACTTTTGGAAAGAAGCAAGCCTGAAAGAACCTGACCCTGTATGCAACTCCCATTCCTGTCACTTTGATAAAAACCTCCTCCTCCACCCTCGGGAAGGCATGCCTGAGGGGTTGTGGAGGAAGAAATGGAGTGGATTCCTTCCTTTTTTTCCTGTTAAGAAGTGGAGTGGAAATTTTCTTCCCTCTGGAGAATCTTGGGGACTGAGTAATGTTACAATCCCTCCCAACATTTCTCTTCATTACTAAAGGGATAAGTCAAACTGCGAAACTTTATCTAACCCTACATTGCTCATATGAATGAGTTACTTTTAGAACAAGGCAAAAAGTAATGAATTGCACTGACATTCTCAAGTGCATTGTAAACTGAGCTCAGCTAGGTAAGAATTGAGAGATTTGGATTCCAGGTTCTGCTGCCATTGATGATGTCTAGGAAGAAGTCACCTTTGTTTTGGGGGATTCAGATTCATCACCTGCAAAATAATTGAGTTTAACTAAATGATCTTTTAGGTCTCTCCCATCTCTGACAATCGTTCGTTGCAATATGGCTGTTGGTTGGGTCTGTTAAGCAGCAGCATGTTCAGACGTCTTTTTTATAGCTCCAGAATAGTAAAGCCTTACCTAGCTAACAGGGACGGTCCATGTAGCATGACTGACACAACTGCTATGGTATTAAGTTGCTTTTTGGTAGAAGCAAGTTATATGCAGTACTATCATATATTTTTTACATGTAAGCACAGAAACTTAGAGAACAGTTCTCATAAAATGAAAACAGTGGAACTTTTTGTAGTATCATAATATTTTTTTAGATTCTAATGAAATATATATATTTTTAATTTAATTTTATTTTATCAATATACAGTGTAGCTGATTTTCATATCCCTTTACTGAACCCGATCTCCCCCTTCCCTCTCCCCCCTCCATCATCATCATATCTGTTAGCTTGTCTTAACAAGTTTAAGGAATTGTGATTGTTGTGTCTTCTTCCCTGCTGACCCATTTGTTTGTGTATTTATTTATTTATTTTTAGCTCCCACAAATAAGTGAGAACATGTGCTATTTCTCTTTCTGTGCTTGACTTATTTCACTTAATATAATTTTTCTAAGTCCATTCATGTTGCTGCAAATGGTAGTATTTCATTCTTTTTTACAGCTGAGTAACATTCCATTGTGTAGATATACCACATTTTCCATATCCACTTGTCTGATGATGGACATTTGGGCTGGTTTCAACTCTTGGCTATTGTAAATAGTGCTGCAATAAACATTGGCATACAGGTATCCCTTTGACATGATGATTTCCATTCCTCTGATATCCAGAATATACAAAGAACTCAAACAACTTTACAGCAAAAAAAACAAGTAACCCAATTAAAAAATGGGCAAAGAAGCTGAATAGGCATTTCTCAAAGGAAGATATACGAATGGCCAACAGACACATAAAAAAGTGCTCAACATCACTCGGCATTTGGGAAATGCAAATCAAAACCACACTGAGATACCATCTCACTCCAGTTAGGATGGCTAATATCCAAATGACTGGGAATGATAAATGCTGGCAAGGTTGTAGAGAAAGAGGAACCCTCCTACGCTGTTGGTGGGACTGCAAAAAGTTGCAGCCTTTATGGAAAATGGTTTGAAGGCTCCTCAAACAATTACAGATAGATCTACCCAGCTATTCCACTGCTGGGAATAGATTCTGATGAAATATTAACCTTATCTTATTACTATGAAATAAACAGTAATTTTTTTGAGTATCAAAAATGACTGTAAGACACTGACTCACTTCTCTTTTTCCAAGTGTTGGAAAGATGATCCATGAGATCTGGCTTGTGAGTGAGCCTTTTCTGGTGGGCTTTCTGAGGAGACCTTAGAGAAGAGAATGGAAAGGCAACAAAGCTTGATTAGTAGATAATAGATTTTTTTCCTTCATCTCATGATTAAGGCAAGTGAGATTGTTATGACCATTAAAAGCTCAGGTAGTCTTTACCAATTACTCTGTGGAATATTTGACTAAAACAAAAAAATCCTTATTTAATATTTTTTTCTTTTCTTTTCTTTCTTTCTTTCTTTTTTTTTTTTTTTGTCTTTTTTTGTGACCGGTAAGGGGATCGCAACCCTTGGCTTGGTGCCGCCCACACCACGTTCAGCCAGTGAGTGCACCAGCCATCCCTATATAGGATCCAAACCCGCGGCAGGAGCGCTGCTGCCCTCCCAGCGTTGCACCCTCCCGAGTGCGCCATGGGGCCGGCTCTTTCTGTTATTTTCAAAGTCTGGCATTATATTATTTTCATGCCAATTGATGTACATTACCTATACAACACAAAGACTTATTAGAGACTGAATTACAATTTTCTTAGTCATTGGGCTCTTCTGCCCTCCTGGTTTATCTCATTCTTTGAGGTGTAGCATTAGGAGATACATGAAAAAGTGCTCAACATCACTAGTCATCAGGGAAATGCAAATTAAAGCTACATTGAGATAGCACCTCACCCCAGTTAGACTGGCTATAATAAAAAAGACAGTGAATAACTAATGCTGGTGAGAGTGTGGAGAGAAGGGAACACTCCTACACTGTTGGTGGGACTGTAAATTCATACAACCACTATGGAAAACAGTATGGACATTTCTCAAACAACTACAGATAGATCTTCCATACGATCCAGCAATTCCACTTCTGGGTACATACCCAGAGGAATGGAAATCATCATGTCGAAGAGATACCTGCACTCCCATGTTCATCACAGCTTTATTTACAATAGCCAAAACATGGAACCAACCTAAATGTCCATTGATGGATGATTGGATAAGGAAACTGTGGTATATGTACACCATGGAATACTACTCTGCCATAGAAAAGAATGAAATACTCCCACTTGCAACAACATGGATGAACCTAGAGAAACTTGTGCTGAGGGAAATAAGCAAAGCACAGAGGGATAAATACTGCATGTACTCACTCATATGTGGGAGCTAAGAGAGAAAGAAGGAAGAAAAGAAAGACCACAGTGGTGCATTGGTCTTACAGAGGGAGGGAACATTCTTAGGGCTACAAAGTGTAGTGGGATCTCATCATATCCTGGATGTTTTTTCTTATTTCATTTTGTTCTCTAACTGAGTCTTCTTGTATCTCATTGTGTTTCCTTAAGGTTGTTGCTTGGAATTCCTTTTGAGTCATTTCAAGGGTTTCCTGCTCTATGGGGTCTGGTACTTGATGATTACTGTATACCTTTGGTGGTGTCATATTTTCTTGGTTTTGTGTTTGTAGCATATCTAAATTGATGTCTGGTCATCTGTTAGAGAAGTTGCTTCTATCACTCTGGAGTGGGCTTTGAGGAGAGAGACTTTCTCTTTTTCTGGTCTCTTCTGGTGACTCTTCTTGTGTGGATGCAGTCAAGTGGGTGGCTGTGGCTGTTGCTGTAGTAGCAAGCAGCTTTTGTGGCAGCAGTGGCTGTGGCTATGGTAGACCACCCAGGCAGAAGTGGTGTTTTTGACATGCTCTTGCCTTCTGCTGGGCAGCGGATGCTGCCTGCAGCTCCTGCCTAAGACCCCGTGCATGCTTCTTCCTTCTGCCAGGTGGTAGAGGCTGCCTTAGGCTCCTGCCTAGTACCCTGGGCATGCTCTGCCAGCAAGTGGTGGCTGCCCACAGCTCTGGTCTCCTGGAAATCCAAATTTATGTTAACAGAGGCAGTATGACCTTCTTGTATTATAATAATTTCTACAGTACAATAATTTTAAGGAAGACTTTAATTTTCTCAATCATTTTTTTTCTGTGCAAATTTTACTCTAAAGTCCTAAAATAGAAAATAAAGAGAATCCATTCAGGCTCATAACTTTAGATATTATTCTGAAAGGCATATTAATTGGTCAAGGAAACACTTTGATGTAATATTAAGAGAATGGCTTTTGGTCTCAGACTAACCAACTCTATTTGAGTTTGGTTAACTTATTCAAACTCTAACTCAGTGATTATCAAAATTCTCCTAGAGTTTCTGATACAGTAATTCTAGGGTGGGGCCTGAAAATCTGCATTTCTGACAAGCTCCAGTTGATGCTGCTGGTCTCAGGATCATTTTTTGTGAGTCACTACCCTAAGTCAGTATAAAGGAAGGCTAGTAATACCACCTGGAGTGGTTTTGAGTGTTAAATATGTTGCTCTCTATGAAGAAAATTCCAAGGTGTCTGATAAATAAAAAACCACCCCAAAAGCATAAGCAACAAAAGAAAAAATAAAGAAATGGGATTTTTATCAAACTAAAAACTTCTGCACGGCAAAGGAAAAAGTCAATAGAGTGAAAAGACATCCTACAGAGTGGGAGAAAATATTTGCAAACTATGCATCTGGCAAGGGATTAATATTCAGAATATACAAAGAGCTCAGACAACTTTACAGCAAAAAACCAAATAATCCAATTAAAAATGGGCAAAGGAGCTGAATAGACATTTATCAAAGGAAGACGTACAAATGACTAATAGGTACATGAAAAAATGCTCAGAATCACTAATCATCAGGGAAATGCAAATAAAACCACTTTGAGATATCTCCTCACCCCAGTCAGACTGGCTATTATAAAAAAGACAGAGAATAACAAATGCTGGCAAGGATGTGGAAAAAGAGGAACCATCCTGCACTGTTAGTGGGACACATTGTACACAATTATTGAAAATCAATGGTGTACCCACATGTATATATAATTAAAAAAAAATAAAGAGGAAAACATGTAATTAATATTAGTTCCTTTCTCTTATGTTTCCTTTCTTTTTCCAATAAAATTAACAAGGTTCTCCGTGGGATAAGATGGATGAATAAAACAAGAACCTTATCCTTATGGATCTTTAATTAACTAAGAAAAAAGAGAACATATATGTGACAATTTAGAAAAATACCGAGCTCATTAAACAATGAAATGCTAAATGACTTTTATATTTACTTATTGGCACTTGATTCCAGAAGAGGGAGAAATAACAAGGGGCTGCTACTGGTCAGGGAATGCCTCACGGAATAGGTGCGATTTAATTAGTTCTGGAGCCAGAAGTTCTGTATTACCTTCATGCTTGTAACAGATAATGAAGAATGCTAAAAACCAGGTGCTGAGATTTAGTCTGGAAGCGGTCAGTACTAGGATGGGAAAATATTTTAGGCTTTTGAGCAGAGGAATAATATGATGAAAATTTTTCTTGGGGAAAACAATCCCAAATGGAGCTTTAAGGAGATTAGGATGTGAAAAATGTGGTACCATTCCCTCGTGTAAGAGGCTGTTACAGCAGTGGACACACCAGCTTGACTTGCACTGGGAGCAGTTGGAGTGTAGACTAGGCCAATCTCATAGGAAGGGTTTTCATATCTCTATCTTCTATTGCATAGTTGTTTGCATCTGCTACCCCACTAGAGTGTGGGGACTATTCCTTTGAATTCCACAGTCTCTCCTATTGTACTTTTTATAGACAGGGGTGTGTGTATTAAATGTGGGCTGAATTAAATTACAGGAGATTTGAAAAGTCTTGGTGATGACTGGGAATGAGGGAGAAAGGACAAACTGACAAGGTGACAAGAATGATAACTGATAAGCAGATTTTCAAGGTTAGGGTTAATCTTAAGTAAAAACAGAGAGGTTTGGAAAGATAGACAGTTGGGGGGGAAAATGATTTTACTTACTGATGTGGCATTGACATAATGTCAAGGCATTCAAATAAAAATGTTCAGAGACTACAGCTCATGCAAAGGTTCAGGATGGAGGATGTGACTGTCATTGGAATATGGAATCATAGCTTAGGAAGGACTCTAAATTTTACTCCAATCTCTCACTTAGCATAGAAACTGACTCTATACCCTTATTACTCAAAGTATGCTTTCCAGACCATCAGCATAGATATAATATGGCAGCCCATAACATTTCTAACATAAAAGAACATTTCTTAGACCCTAGCCTACACCTACTGAATTTGAAACTGCATTTTAACAAATCCCCAGGGGATCTGTGTGGACATCAAAGATTAAGAACCACTGCCTTTATATTATTTTTGATTTGCAACCACTGTTTTCATACTTCTAGTGAAGCAGGGCTTATTAGCTCATAAGGTAACCCATTCTCTTTGAACACTTCTAATTTTAATAGTTCAGACCTAGGCATGTTCTCTGGGGATAATTGTGTAGAAAAAGAAAAAAATGGTCCTCAAAGTTGACTGCACATTAGAAACATCTGGGAGATTTAAAAAATACTGATGCTTACACTCCCTACACACTAGAATAGCTAAAATTAAAAGACTTCCCATTTGCCCCAGAAATTCAACTCATATGTATTTTTCTAAGGAAAATGAAAGTATACATCCACAAAAAGACTTATCTAAAAATATCCGTAACAGTCTTATTCATAACCCAAAGAGGAAACAACTCAGATGCCTATCAGCAGAAGAATGGACTTAAAGATTCTACGTATATTCATACAATGGATTACCACTCAGCAACAAAAAAGGAACAAAGTGTTGATATATGCTGCAACATAGGTGGGCCTCAAAAACATTAGGGTAAGTGAGGGAAACCAGACACAAAACATTTATGTACTATTGTATTCCATTTATATGAAGTTCTATAATAGGCACCAATAATTTATGGTGGTAAAAATCAAGAGTGGTTACCTTTGGGAGATGGTGGGGTGAGAATTGATTGTAAAGGGAGTTGAGGGGACTTTCTGGGGTGACTATGATAAGAAGCTAGGTTACACAGGTGCATGAATTTGTCAAATGATTTGTGCATTTAATGGTATGTAAATTATAACTAAAGAAATAAAAAAAGAAAAATTCCAATGCTCGAGTACCACCTGAGAGATTCTGATTTAACTGGTCTGCGGGCACAGCATGGGCACCAGAATCTTAAAATCTCACCAGGTGATTCTAATGGGCAGCCAGTTTAGAGCCACTGGTCTACTGGTTGAAAAGAGGGACAAAGGTATGACCCTGTGGGTGGGGGAAGAAAGCAGAGGGAGCAAGGGAGATGGGAAAGGAGTAGTTGTGAGAGCAGGAGGCAAAACAGAAAAGGGTTTCATCAAGAAAGCCAAAGGAGGAGGGAGTTCAAGGGAAAATTCAACAGAGAAAGGAGTACTCTGCAAGTCAATCAGAATGAAAATGAAGCCAAAAGTTCACTAAAGAGGTAATTTGAATAGAAATGCGGGGACAGAAACATATTACAGTGTAAATGGGGAAATTTGTAGTAAGAAAAAGAGAACAGCAGGTACAACATAAACTGGAGTGACACTAAACAGTGTGTGCCTATAAAAACCAAATCTGTTTTACTTTTCACCATATGAAATATTCCTATGGAATTCAAATATCTTGAAAATGTTTAGTTGTAGGACCTTTTTTCTTTAGGGACAATTTTATTCCCCCTAGGAAAACCACAGCATGGAGCCTCCCTCTTTGGGTGGTTGCAATGAATGTTCTTAATGTTTTTCTTGCTTTGCTCCCCTTATCCAAGCACTACGTGTCTTTGTGGTGAGGCAGTTTCCAATTGTAAGTTGATCCCATAGCAAGGGCCCCTGGAAGAGAGTTATTATAAAGATTTTAGAAGGTTTCATAACTAACTGACCTATCATTTCTAAATAGCATTGTAAATATTGGCTTCTGTCAACCTTTAACTGCACACTCCTACATCATGTGTCAGAGTTAAATATTATTTTCCCCATAGCCTTTTGTGAAGCCACACAAGAATTTGTCCTGGTTCTGTTCTTCAGTAAAATACTCAAATCAAAATACTAGCTAGAGAATTGAATGGGGAAAAATATATACGGTTGGCAGGGAGAACTTTGAGCCTAATGCTTTTTGCTACACTTGTTTCTTAGCTAATACAGAGTCTCTTGAATAAGATGCAGGCAAAGGACCCTGAAAACCTTGAGTGGGGTTTTCTACAGAGGTTCTTTGACCCAACCATGAGGGAAATATCTATGGATACTTCTGGAGAGAATTCCTCTGTGCTCATATTTCAGCTCTCTATCCATCAAGAAATTGATTTGGGCCCTCTAATAGGATGAAGTATTTCATACATTGTAAACTTGTGTTTCAAATTTCCAGTGTCAGAAAAACAGATATCTGCTCATCAGCATCTTCTCCTGAAGACATCACAGAAAAGACCACAGAAACATTTAGACAGTTTGTGCCCTATCAAATACCCTTACCTGAGTGACATCACTCTTGCTAGGACTGTTAACACAGCAGGCCGTTTAGAGTAAGGAGTTCTGTTTGATTTCTCTGAAGTTGATATCCAGCATGCTTGTTGTGTTAGCAAGCTGGTATGTCCAGAGACAGCGGAACAGAACACCAATAATCAGACCTTAAAGAAATTTACCTGCTTGACAGTGACAAATTAAGGTTCTGCCACCTCTGGCAGAATGATGGGCCTTGAAGCAATATTGACTCAAAAGTTTGTGAAGCAGAGCTCTGTCGTCTGTCAGGGGTGGGATTTTCACACAGGGAGAAGACATTTTGGTTAATAAGATCTAAGATTTCCTCCTGTGCTCCTGTCTCCCTGCCCCAATTTCCACACTGCCTGCTCTCCCTACCATCACAGCCAAAAGAAGAAGTTGAGAAATTTGCTTTATGACCACTGCTCATTTACATCACAACCATAACTTTTCTGTGAGTGATAATAGCTTCAGGAAGTAGAAATGTTTGGGAGTCTAAATATCAAAGATTTAGATGTTTTGTATGTAATAAGAAAGTGAGAAAGAAAAAGCTACTGGCTCAAAGCTATAACATTTTAGATTTTGCTTTGTTGTTTTCTAAAAAATATGGGAAGGGAATGTCAGGTTATTTGGTGCCTAATGAAGTCTAATATTGGTATTGAGCTAGGAGGTGCTCAGTTCCCCTGGGACTGGGTTTCAGGCCACTCCCCTGGGTCCCAAACCACTCCCCTAGGACTCTAGTTCTACCCCCTCTGCCCCCAAGTCCCGAGCTATGGTTGCCCATAGCACCTATTTTTGCCACCAGCACATGGAGATTGAGACCACAGGGGGCAGATGTATGTAATCTCACTGGCCAAGCATGCTCATTAAAAAGGAGTTTACCCGTTGAATGATCTTCTACTTGAGGTGCTAAAGAGCACTGAATATTCTTGAATGTACTTGGTGCATGTGATGGAATTTGACCAATAGCCATGCTCTAAAAGAAACCAATTGAGCATGTGCAGGACTAAGTTACATAACTGGGAACCACACCCTTAGTGGAATGTTCATTAGACAGCATGAATATATATAGATAGCAAAACTATAAAAGTGGAATCCAAGAAGAAGGCGGGGCTGTTGGTCACTCTCTTTGGGGCCAGCATACACTTCATCTGATGTGTGTATTTCTTACTTTTTGTATCATACTTTTCTTTAGCAGGCTGTGCTCAATCTCGAGCTAGCCTGAACTTGGTGAGGTACGTTTTTCTTGCTTTTGTATTAAACTTGCTGTGGTTGGTGCTCAGTCTCTGGAGCTAGGCCACACTTTCCCTGTGAATACCGTATTTCTTATTTTCTGTATTAAACCTCTTTTCACTTTCTACTGTCACCCTGCTCTTGAATTCTTTCCTGTGGCAGAGTCAAAAACCTGGTAGAGGTCGGGGAGGGTTGAGGCCAGCTATAGGTGTTCCCCAGATCCTCATCAGTATGAGGATCAACTTCACTGCCATCAGGAAAATAGAATAATTTAGTCAGGCTCCCTGGGCTCAGGCCTGGCTGTTTGGTCAAGCAGCACAATTCTTGTAAACAAGTTTTGTGGCTCCCCGGCAGAGCTTGCCTCTAAAAATAGAGCATGTTTACTGTGCTGGCAGCTGCTCAGTTTTAGTTTTACTTTGGACCTTGCCAGTAGCAGTTGAGTTTCTGAGTTTCTCCTTTGTACTGCCTAGGTTATAGTGCATGTGTGCTGGGTGAAGACTAGTCCTTCTTCAACCAAGGCTCCAAGGACCATTTTGTCCAGTTACCTAGCTCATAGACCTGCGTGTGAAGGGTTTGTGAATGGGCTCGAAGGGTCTGTGAGCTTTAGACCCTAGCCCTACAATTGGTGTAGTCTGTGACAGGATTCTGAGCAGGTACAGGAGCCAAGAAGCCTTGGAGAAGGAGGAAATGTGGCTACTTCTGAACATGTTGTGCCCGGTGGCCACTTTCCTGTTGAGTGGGATCTGCTTGCTGCTCATTGCACTGCAAGGCAGCATAGATCAGGCACTACAGTGGAAAACCCCTTGGGAGGGGGAGGAAATGTGGCTGTCCTTGAGCATGTGGTGCCCGGTGGCCACTTTCCTGTTGAGTGGGATCTGCTTGCTGCTCATCTCACTGCAAGGCAGCATAGATCAGGCACTACAGTGGAAAACCCCTTGGGAGGGGGAGGAAATGTGGCTGTCCTTGAGCATGTGGTGCCCGGTGGCCACTTTTCTGCTGACTGGAGCCTGGCTTTTACTCACTCTGCTGCAAGTTGACCAAGATTTGAAGCAGAAAACAGAGTTGTTGGTGGATGATGTGCAGCTATTGGAAGTTTTCAAGTGGAAAGCAGAGTTGTTGGAAGCGCGGATAGATGTCCTGGAGGATGACGTGAAGCGACTGACCACTCCAGCTTCTCACACCAGGGAAGACAACGAACCCAGTGGTGAGTTGGTGGAGACCATGCATCCCCTGGCACGACCGGCCGTGTACCAGAAAGTGAAACACGAGCAGCCTATGAGACGGGGTGGACAACCAGTGGGCAATCCACAGGTGACCCAATTTACCACCTATGTCCAATATACCCAGGTCGAGTTAGTTGACTTGGGGAGACAGTTTCAGCAGAAACGGGGGGAGCCCCTGGCTGCTTGGCTAGTGCGATTATGGGACCCAGGGGTGCATAGTGTGATATGCTCTGGTGAGGAGATGGAAAAATTGGCCTCCATCACCATACACCCGTTCCTGAGGCAGCGGCTGCAGAATGGTCACAGGTATTCAACAGGGCCAAGGTAATCACTCGTTAATGGAATGGGTGAGTGCAGCTGCCTGAACTGTGTGGGCAAATGCTGGAGAACTGCCCAAGATTGTTAGTAAATTGCAAACATATGCTGAGTTAGTTCAAATAATTTGAGAACTGGTGATGCGGCAGTCCATATTTAATGTGAACACTTATGGCACAGATGATGAAAATTTTACAGGCAGCATGAGAGACATAGTGCTGCAGAATGCCCCGTCAACGTCCTTTGGGTCACTGATGGCCATACTGGCCCCATACGTTGGTTGTCCTATACATGAGGCAACGACCGTGATAGTCAGCCTGGGTGAAGTAGAGGATAGAAGACAAGCAAAAGGGGTCCAAAAGGTGGCTAAGACCAAACCCCCAAGAAATACTGGGATTTTATCCCAAAGGGACCAAGCAAGACTAGCTATAAGCAGGTGTGGCTTGACTTGCTTGCAGCAGGGGTTGATAAAAAGAAAATTGACCGCCATCCAAATGCAGTCCTGTTTGCCTTGTGGCAGCAATTGCACCCTGAACAGTGTTCCTTTACTAAATGTCCAGCAGGTAGCAAGGTACATTCAGTGGATTTAAAGGACTTTTTGTTGCTCCTGAGGAGGCAGATGAACTGTTCCATTTTGATTAGGGAGCAGGCCAAGGTACTCGTCTTTTGGGGAAAGGTGAGGATTGGAGGCCTCATGTTGAATTGGCCGAAGACAAATGTGCAGCGTGTTTTGGCATTGGTGGATACAGGTGCAGAATGTAGCCTGATATATGGCAATCCAGATAAATTTCCAGGGGCCACAGTTCATATAGATGGCTATGGAAGACATATTGTTGAGGTCAAAGCTGTGTCATTGCCATTAAGCATAGGAAGATTACCCCCTCATGTATAAACTGTATATATATCTCCTGTAGCTGAATACATCTTGGGTATGGATGTACTTTATGGTTTGTACCTGCAAACAACAGTTGGAGAGTTTCGGCTGTGGATACAGACAGTAAAGCCTGTGTTATGAGGATATGCTAAACATGATACACAGGTGTTATCCAAGCCAAAATGTACAGTTAATGTAAAGCAGTATCACCTACAAGGAGGACATGCAGAGAAAAGTGCCACTATATTGGAATTAGAGAAATTTGCCATTATTCGTCTGGCTCATAGCCCATTTAATGCTCTGGTCAACCAAGGCTCCAAGGACCTTTTTGTCCAGTTACCTAGTTCATAGACCTTCATGTGAAGGGTTTGTGAATGGGCTCAAAGGGTCTGTGAGCTTTAGACCCTAGCCCTAGCTCTACAACTGTAAATTCCATTCATGGTTCATTCTAGTTGGTATACTCTGTTCATTTATATGATTTGACTTCTTAAAGGCAGGAGATATGTAGAAATCCTACTTGTCTGGAATCAAAGGTATTTCAGAGATGGGTGTTAGGAGAAAGGGAAAAGGGAAGATTGAAGTTAGGTGACCTTAGGAAAGTCATATATCATTTGGTTTGTCACTTGTCTATCTTCCTTAAAATATTCTTAATTCTCGTGTCTGATTCATGGGGATAAGTATTTCATAATATAAAGAAGTCTTCTAAAATAAGAGATGTCACACAAAGGACATTTATTTTCATATGTGTGATTGGAATGAAATTAATGTTTGTAGATGGTATAAAGAGGTATCATTCTAAAGGTATGAGAACTTTGATTAATCTTAATTTAATAAAACATTTCTGTTTAGATTTTCCTGTTTTTTTCCCCCTATTGTCTTCTTTTGGCAAGGGCAGCCTGTCTCTCTTCACTCTGCCAATCAAAATCTTACCCCTTAGGGCCAGCCCGTGGCTCACTTGGGAGAGTGCAGTGCTGATAACATTAAGGCCATGGGTTCAGATCCCTATATAGGGATGGCTGGTTAGCTCACTTGGGAGAGCGTGGCGCTGACAAAATCTTACCCCTTATTTGAAGTCTGATATTTGGATATGTCTCATTTCTGCCATGGAACGTTTTCTAATGACTCTAGCAAAAAAGATGTTTTCTTCTTATAAATTGCTACATGACTTAGTACCAACTGCCCCCTCACTTATTCTACCCCTTGAGTACTGCCTGAATGATACAATTAGGTTATATGCTTTATGGTGAAAGGATCAATTATCCCCCTTTCTTTTGTAGTTTCCATTTCTAGCACAGACCTTAACACAGAAATATCTACCCTGATTTGATCTGATTCTAGGTGTCTACCTGGATTCTTCTAATCCCATGATGTGAACAGAAGTAGTAAGATGAGGCCTTTTTTGCCAGAAAGAATAAAGAGTTTCTTTGATGAAAAAAAAAAAAATCCGGGCCGACCCGGTGGCGCACTGCTATAGTGCGCTGCTTGGGAAGTGCGGCGGCGCTCCCGCCGAGGGTTCGGCTCCCACATAC
>NW_007728105.1:192548-214267 GCF_000696425.1 Galeopterus variegatus | reverse complement strand
AAAAAAAAAAAAAAAAAAAAAAAAAAAAAAAAAAAATCCTTGAATATTTGTACTAAACCTAAAAATTGTTGAATTAACTCCAGAGGCTGATGGTGTCCTGAATAATAAACCTATTTTGCCTCAAAGTGGAGTTCTTTTTTTAGACTTTGTTTCTTCTACCTTATTAAAATGTTGACTAATGTATATGAAGTACCATCAACTTGATAGAATTGTGTTAAGACTTCTATGGAAATTGTGAATATAGAAATATGGGCATATTTGGTCCTTTTCCAGTCCCTGTAGCTTAAAAATCTTTTTAATACTATCATGTGCCACATTACAATGTTTTTGCCAATGACAGACCACATATATGATGTTGGTCCCATAAGATTATAATGGAGCTGAAAAATTCCTATTGCCAAGTGATGCTGTAGCCATCGTAATGTATTGCAACACATTACTCACATGTTTGTGGTGATGCCGGTGTAAACAAACCTACTGCACTGCCAGTCATATAAAAGTATAGAGCATACAATTAAGTACTGTATATAATACTTGATAATGATAATAAATGACTATGTTACTGGTTTATGTATTTACTGTACTATACTTTTTATCCTTGTTTTAGAATGTGCTCCTTCTACTTATAAAAAATAATTAACTGTAAAACAGCCTCAGGGAGGTCCTTCAGGAGGTATTGCAGAAGAAGGCATTGTTACCATAGGAGATGACAGCTCCATGCATGTTATTGCCCCTGAAGACCTTCCAGTGGGACAAGATATGGAGGTGGAGGACAGTGATATTTATGACCCTAACCTTGTGTAGGCCTAGGCTAATGTGTGTGTTTGTGTCTTTTTAACAAAAGACTTTAAAGAGTAAAAAACAAAGAAAGAAAATTTTAAAAATAAAAAACTTATAGAATGAGGATATAAAGAAAGAAAATATTTTTGTATAGATGTACAATGTGTTTGTTTTAAGATAAATGTTTTTACAAAAGACTTAAAAAGTTAAAAAAATAAAAAGTTTATAAAGTAAAAATGTTAATTTATTGGTGAAAGAAAAATATTTTGTATAAATTTACTGTAGACTTAGTGTACAGTGTCTATAAAGTTTTTACCTTCGCTCACCACTCACTCAGTGACTAACCTAGAGCAACTTCTAGTTCTGCAAGCTCCATTCATGGTAAGTTGCCTATACAGGTGTACTGCCTTTTTTTTTTTTTTTTATCTTGTATACTGTATTTTTTACTGGACCTTTTCTATACTTAGATACATGACTACTTACCATTGTGTCACAATTGTCTACAGTATTCAGTACAGCAACATGCTGTACAATTCCAAAGCCTAGGGACAATAGGCTACACCATCCAAACTAGGCAAGTAGGCTGTACCATCTAGGTTTGTATAAGTAAACTTATGATACTCCCACAGTGACAAAATCAGCTAACCATGCATTTCTCATAATGTATCCCTGTCGTTAAGTGATGCATGTCTATACTATTTTCATGATCACACATCTTTATGGAAGGTAAAGAAATACTGTTTTACATTTGAAGTGAAGAGTCTCGTTAGCTTAAAAAAAACAATTAGTAAGGACAAAATGAAGACTACTTTCTCGGACATAATAATAACACAAAGGTACATATGACCACAGATAGGCTTTTGAGTCTCATTTAATGACACTTGTTTTATTTCCACTGATAAGTAATACTGATGTATTTTTGGCATTTCAGATGCTCTAATTGCTTTTGTGATTGTCTTTATTTATATGCACTGATGTCATTGCTAAAGAATTACCCTTTAGCTCTTTTTAAATTTAATTTTATACATTAACAATTAGTTGTACATATTTGTGGGGTACAGTGTGTTATTTCAATAGAAGCATATACTGCACAATGATTCACTTAGGCTAGATAGCATAGTTTTGTACTTTTACTTCTATGAGAACTTTTTTTCCTCTTTTTTAAGATTCCATATATGAGTGAGATCATGTGGTATTTGTCTTTCTGTGCCAGACTTACATCACTTGACATGATGGTTTCCAGTTACATCCATGTCACTGCAAATGATAGGATATCATTTCTTTTTATAGCTGAATAGTATGCCATTGCATATATATATCACACTTTTTAAAATTCTGTTCATCCATTGATGGGCATTTAGGTTGATTCTATCTCTTGGCTATTGTGAATAGTGCTGTGATGAACATGGGAGTGCGGTGTCTTTTTGATACATTGATTTAATCTCCTTTGGGTATATAGCCAGTAGTGGGACAGCTGGGTCGTAAAGTAGATTTATTTTTGGTTCTCCAGGGAACCTCCATACCATTTTCCACAATGGTTGTACCAATTTACATCTCCACCAGCAATGTAGGAGGGTTGCCTTTTCTCCATGTCCTTGCCAGAATTTGTTATTTTCTGCCTTGTTGATAAAAGTCATTCCAACTAGGGTGAGATGATATCTTGTTGTGGTTTTAATTTTCATGTCCCTGATGATTAGTGATGTCAAGCATTTTTTTAATGTCCCTGTTAGCAATTTATTTGGAAGCCTTGTTTTGAGAAATGTCTGCTCAGGTCCTTAGCCCATTTCTCAATTGGGTTATTTCTCTTTTTGCTGTTGAGTTGTTTGAGTTCTTCATATATTCTGGACATTAGACCCTTGTCTTATGTGTAGTTTGCAAACACTTTCTCCCATTCTGCAGGTTGCCTCTTCACTTTGTTGATTGTGTTCCTTGCTGTGCAGAAGCTTTTTAGTTTGATGTAGTCCCATTTGTGTATTTTTGATTTGGTTGCCTGTGCCTTTGTAGTCTTGTTCAAAAATGTGCTGCCACTCCCATTTCATGTAGCATTACCCCTATGTATTCTTCTAGTGATTTCATAATTTGGAGTCTTGTATTTAGGTCTTTAATCCGTTTTGAATTGGTTCTTGTGTATTGTGAGAGATAGGGACCTAGTTTCGGTCTTCTGCCTGTGGATATACGGTTTTCCCAGCACTATTTATTGACGAGGCTCTCCTTTCCCCATTTTATATTTTTGGCAGCTTTGTTGAAAATTGGTTGGCTGTAAATGTGTGGTTTATTCTGGTCAATTTGTCTGTTTTTATGCCAGTACCATTGCTATTTTGGGTGTACTATACCTTTATGATATATTTTGAAATCAGGAAGTGTGATGCCTCCAACTTTATTCTCTTTGTTCAAGATTGCTTACACTATACAGGGTCTTTTGTAATTCCGTATAAATTTTAAGATCATTTTTTCTATTTCTGTGAAGAGTGCCTTGGTATTTTAACAGGGATTGCATCGAATGTGTGGATTGCTTTGGATAATATGGACACTTTTCATGATGTTGAATTTTTCCAACCCATGAACATGAGATATCTTTCCACTTATTTATGTCCTTTTCAGTTTTTTTCCACCAATGTTTTACAGTTTTCATTGTAGAGGTCTTTCACCTCCTTAATTACATTTACTCCCAGGTATTTCATTTTTTTGGTAGCTATATTGAATCAGTTTACTTTCTTGATTTCTTCTTTGGCCATTTCATTATTGGTGTATAGGAAGGCTACTGATTTTTGCATGTTGATTTTGTATCCTGCCACTTTACTGAATTCATTTATTAGTTCTAGTAATTTTTTGGTAGAGTCTTTAGAATTTTCTATGTATATGATCATGTGATCTGCAAATAGGGATAGTTTGACTTCCTTCTTTCTGAGGAAAGTGCTTTATTGGATGTGCTTTATTGATTTCTCTTGGCTTATTGCACAGGCTAGAACTTCCAGTACTATGTTGAATAAGAGTGGAAAAAGTGGGCATCCCTGTCTTGTTCTGGATCTTAGAGGAAAAGCCTCCAATTTTGTCCATTCAGTATGATATTAACTGGGGTTTGTCATACATGGACTTTATTGTGTTGAGGTACATTCCCGCTATACCTATTTTGTTGAGTGTTTTTATCATGAAGGGATGTTGGAGTTTATCAAATACTTTTTCTGTGTCTATTGAAATGATCATATGTTCTTTTCCTGTCATTCTGTTGATGTGATGTATATCATGTTTATTGAGTTGCATATGTTGAACCATCCTTGCATCCCTGGGGTGAATCCCTCTTGATCATGGTGAATAATTTTTTTGATGTGCTGTTGGATTCTGTTTGCTAGTATTTTGTTGAGGATTTTTATGTATGTGTTCATTAGTAATAGCGGTCTATTGTTTTCTTTTTTTGTTGTTGCTTTTTCTGGCTTTGGCATGAAGGTAATGCTGGCCTCCTAGAATAAGTTTGAAAGTATTCCCTCCTCAATTTTCAGAAGAGTTTGAGAAGAATTGGTATTAGTTCTTCTTTAAATGTTTGGTAGAATTTGGCACTGAAGCCTTCTGGTTCTGAGGTTTTCTTTGTTGGAAGAGTTTTCATTACTGCTTCAATGTCATTGCTTGTTATTGCTTTGTTTAGGTTTCCTAGTTCTTCATGATTCAACATTGGTAAGATTTTTGTGTCCCAGAATTTATCTATTTCTTCTAGATTTTCCAGTTTGTTTGCATATAGTTGTTCATGGTAGTCTCTTACAATCCTTTGTATTTCCATGGTATCAGTTGTGATGTCTCCTTTTTCATTTCTGATTTTATTTATTTCAATCTTCTCTCTATTTTTCTTCATTAGTCTAGCTAAAGGTTTATTGATTTTGTTCATCTTTTTGAAAAACTAACTCTTTGTTTCATCTATCTTTTGTATTTTTAAAATAAATCTCTAAGTCACTTATTGATGCCATGATCTTTGTTATTTCTCCTCTTCGCCTGAATTTGGGCTTGATTTGTTCTTGTTTTTCCATTTCCTTGAGGTCTAACATTAGGTTGTTTATTCAAAGTGTTTCTTCTTTTTCAACATAGTCATTTATTGCTATAAACTTCCCTTTTAGAGCTGCTTTCTTTGTATCCCACAGGTTCTGGTATGTTGTGTTTTTACTTTCACTTGTTTTCAGTAATTTTTTAATTTCAATTTTGCTTTCTTCTTTGACCCATTTGATGTTTAGGAGCATGTTGCCTAATTTCCATGTATTTGTACAGTTTCCAGTGTACATTTTTTTGTTCATTTCTAGTTTTATTCCATTGTGGTAGGACAAGATAGTTGATATGACTTAAATTTTAAAAACTTTGTTGAGACTTGTTTTATGACCTAACATATAGTTTATTCTAGAGGATGTTCCATGTGCTGCTGAGAAAAATATGTATTCTGCAGCCGTTGGATAAAATGATCTATAAATGTCCTTTAGAGCCAATTGGCCTAGAATAGAGATTAATTCTGATGTTTCTTGGTTAATTTTCTGTCAGGATGATCTGTCCTTTCCCCATCTATTATTGTGTTGGAGTCTATCTCTCCCATTAAATCTAATCATAATTGCTTTATATATCTGGGTGCACCAGCATTGGGTGAGTATATATTTGCAACTGTTACGTCCTCTTGTTGAATTGATCCCTTTATTATCATACAATGACCTTCTTTATCTTTTTCTTTTACGTTCCTTGGCTTGAAATCTATTTATCTGATGTAAGTATAGCTACTCCTGAATCTTTTTTGATTTCCATTTGTGTGAAACATCCTTTTCCATCCCTTCCCTTTCACTCAGTGTGTGTCCTTATAGGTGAAGTGAGTTTCTTGTAGGCAGCATACTGTTGGTTCTTGTTTTGTAATCTATTGGGTCACTCTGCTTCTTTTAATTGGGAAATTTAATCATTTGACACTTAGAATTATTATTGATACACAGGGACATTTTAGTGTCATTTTGTTACTTTTTTTCTGATTGTTTTCCAGGTTCTCTTTCCTTTTTTCTTGTATTACTGTCTTCCTTTTTGGTTGAGTGGTTTTCTCTAGAAGTATGTTTTGATTCCTTGCTGTTTAATTTTAGTACATCTCTTAAAACTTTTTGTGTTATAGTTATCATGAGGCTTGCAAAAACCATTTTATAGTTATAATAAATTATTTTTAACTAATAGTTTAACTTTGATAACTAAGAAAAAAAAAAAAGAAAGTCAGCTCTACTCTTTGAGATCATTCCCCTCACTTTTTGACATGTTGTTTCAACTTACATCTTTTTTTTTTTTTTTTGTCCTTTTTGAGACCGGCTGCACCACGCTCACTGTGAGCGCACCGGTCATCCCTATATAGGATCCGAACCCGCAGCAGGAGCGCAGCTGCGCTCCCAGTGCTGCACTCTCCCGAGTGCGCCACGGGCTCTGCCCCGCAAGTTACATCTTTTAATATTGCCTATCTCCTATACAGTTGTTGTATTTGTTATTGTCTTGTTAGGTTTGTACTTTAGTCTTCATACTAAGATGTAAGTGGTTTATTCATCAACCTTACAACACTGGAGTATTCTGAGGTTGTCTGTGTACTTACTTTACTAGTGAGTTATGTACCTTCAAATGTTTTCTTGCTACTCTTTAATGTCATCTTTCAGATTGAAGAACTTTCATTAGCATTTCTTGTAAGAAGGTCTAATATTGATGAATTCCCTTAGCTTTTGTTTTTCTGGGAAACACTTTATTTCTCCTTCACATTTGAAGTTTAGTTTTTCTGGATACAGAATATTTGTTGACAGTTTTTTTCCTTCAGCATTTTGAATATATCATCCCATTGTCTTCTGGCCTGAAGGGTTTCTCCTGAAAGATCAGGTGATTGGAGTTCCACTGAATGTTGTGTGTTTCTTTTCTCTTGCTGCTGTAGTATTCTTTCTTTGTCTTTGCTTTTTAATAGTTTTATTATAATGTGAATTGGGATGTTCCTCTTTGGATTGGATTTGATTAGTGACCTCTGAGCTTCCTGTACCTGGATGCTGCGAACTATTGCCATACTTGGGAAATTTTTAGTCATTGTTTCCTTGAATATGTTTTCTAGGTCTCTTCTTTTTTCATTTCTTTCAGGCACACTAATTATGTGGAGGTTATTTTGCTAGAGGGAGTCCTATAATTGCTGCACTTCTGTTTCATTTTCTAAAATTGTTTTTTCTTTTTGTTCCACTGATTGGATGATTTCATATGTTATGTGTTTGATCTCACTGATTCCTTCCTCTGTTTGATCAAGTCTGCTATTGGAGCTTTTTATCACATTTAAAATTCATATTTTAAAAAATTGATCTTCTTCTTTTATCAAGTTTCTGTTCTGCTCTTGAATTGTTTTTCCAATATCATTCAATTTTCTGTCTATTTTTTCTTGTGAATCCTTGAACATGCTTAAGAGGATTGTTCTGAATTCTCTGTCAAGACATTTCATAAATCCACTGTACTTCTAGGTCCATTGCTGGTGCTTTGTTTGTTTCCTTTGGTGGTGTCATATTTCTCTGCTCTTTCTCGATCTCTGTGTCTTTATGTTGATGCCTGGGCATTTAAAGAGATGGCTACCTCTTCTTTCTTTTATTGGTAACCTTTGAAGGTGTTTGACCCTTACTCCTTAATATCAGAATTTTGTCTCTGGTCTTTTTTTTTTTTTTTTTTCTGTTCTGTGGTACACTAATAGCTACCACCACTACTTAAACTCTGCCCTGGAACTAATTTACTGTAATGTGGTTAATCCCAAAATTAGAATTAGGAGAAACTTCCTGTGGGGCCAGAACTTGAGCTCTGTGCCTGAGCTATGTTGCCGCTTTGCTGCTAGTTCTCAAAATGGGGAAAGCTTTTTGTGTGGATCAGATTTTAATTTTCAGCCTTTTAGTCACTTTCATGTCTTGTGGGTCATCACAGACACCTACATTATGTGGAAATTCTGGCCTGGGACTGAATCTTTCCTGCAAACTATGCTCCCTACAGTTGTATTGCCCTGCCTGGTCTCCACTGTGTGGCACCTGTTCCAATTGGAAGGCAGATCAGCTGGGTCAGTCTCCTCCTTGGCAGTCCAAACATTTCCCATGGGGCAGGCCATGCACAAGTCATTCCTGAAGACTCACTGACTTCTGGGTGGTTTCTTCCTCCCATTGGCTATGGGTCCTTGTTCCTATATGAGTCCAGAGGACTCTTGCTAGTGGCTTTGCGAGCCTGGAAGATGTATTTGTTCACTCTGAGGCACCCTTCTCCCATGCAGGTTACAAATAGCTTCATACAAAGGGTGCTGCGGCAGCTTTTTTGTTTCCTGATATCTGCTCCTGTGCTGGCAGCTGCTCCCTGCCTTATACCACATTGGCCCGGAAGCAGCTGGGGCTTAGAAAGGTCAGAGTGGTCCCTCCTTCCTCTCACCATGGCCATTCACCTCTTCACAACTCCACGGGTCTCTCTTCCTCTTCCTCCAAGCTCCAGCAATCTCAGGATGGCAGTGTAAGTACAATCTGATATTTTGGTACATATATATGTTGCATAATGATTGGGTCAGGGTGGTTAATGTATCAATCACCTCATGCATTTATCATTTCTTTGTAGTGAAAACATTCAAAAGTCTTTCCTCTAGCTATATTTTTTAATCTTATTCCTTTTTCTTTTTTTATTGAAACACAATCAATTATAAATATCTGTGGGGTACAGCATTGAATATCAGTGCCTGTGTACAACATGTGATGCTCAAATCAGGATAATTTGTATATTCAGCATTACACAATGTAATCACTTTCTGTGGCCCTTTACTAATTTCTCCTTAACCCCCCTCCTCCTCCCCCTTTTCCACCTCTGGTAAATCTCAGTTCTGTTCTCTCCTTTTGAAAGTTCAACATATTATTGTGATTGTTGTATCTCTCTTTTTGTTTATTTTTTAGCTCCCATCCTCTGTCTATTATATAATATATAAAACAACTGAATATTGTATCATTTAGTTATTGCTTTGTTACATGTCACTCCATAATGCAGTGCTTAAAACAAAAATCTTTGCTATTTCTTTTGAATATTGGTTCATATTGGAGGGTGGCTGATCTGAGCTAGGATCAGCTTAATGATTCTGCTGGTCTCTGCTGGCTCCCTCCACATGTCTGTGGCTAAAGCTGGAACCTAGCCAATCCAGACTGAGCTTGGCTGGGGGTGTCTCTGATCCACATTTCTAACCTTCTTCCTTGGACCAGTAGAGTAGCTGACCATGTCCTTCTCTTTGCAGTATAGAAGTTCTTGAGAGAAAACCTACTTCACAAGCACTTTATCAAGTGTCTGCTTACATCACATCTGCTAACATCCTAATGTCAAAACGAATCATATGGCTGAACCAAGAATCAAGTAGCAGGGAAATATTCTCTATCTCTTAATGGGAGGAACTACAAAGTTACACTGCAGCAGGCATGGATATGGGGTGTGTGTGTGAAGAACTGGGGTCATTGATTAGATCTACTAGAGTTGCCTTCTTTTGTGACTCTACTGAAATATGTTATTCATTTGTTTGTCTTAAAATAAATTCCAAATCTTGTTTGTGGAGTCATGTTTACCTAAATAAACTTCCTTAAGGTAAGGGTTCACTTATCTAAGACTTATGCCCTTCAAAGTAGCCTCCCAGGAAAGGAGATGCTCTGCAAAGCTCTATGGAAATTAGTTATGGCCCAGTGCATATGACAGCCAATCCAGGTCAACTGCAGGCTACTTAGACCTCTGCTGCCCCAAACCCCATCTACATAAGGACAGGGATAGTTGCTTCCACAAACATGATGGTTAATGTAGTGAATCTTGCTGCTAGTTTGCTATGTCATTTAGCTAAAACCATAAGGCTTAGATTGCAACACTCTGATCCAACCATTGAAGATCCTGGTGCTTATCCCAATCACTAATGTTGAGCTAAGATAAAGTAGAAGCCAAGATTTTTGGCGAGTCATATTACTATTATTCTTCAGCCTCTAAATACACTGAAGCAGAGGATGATGCATCCCTAATCAGGATCAGAGTATGACATTCAGCCCTGTTAGATCTCTACAGGCTTCCCTAGAAGACCTGCACATCTGTTATTAATCCTTTATCTTTGAGTTGTCCCACAAAACACTGATCCTATATATCAGGTGTAGATGATGCTTGGACATTTGCCCTTGTTTGTACATCATTCCTAGTCACCATTTTACTCTGTGTTAAGATAAAATGTGTCATTTTCTTTCTGGATCCGATACTTGATTAATTAATTGGTCCATAATTCAAACCCTGAAGTTTTTGATTTAACCACCTAGAGTGCCATATTATTTCCGTAATATTTGAGGTTCGGAGTCACTTCCATCAATACATTTTTTTAGCTCATCTCATTTGTGAAGACCTCTTGAAATTTTGTATTTACTATAGAGCCTTCTATCAGTGGGTGTCTAGGTGAGTCACACAACCAAAGAAATGACCTTTTGTATTCTACAGGAAACAACGCTTAACCTGTATCTAATGTCAAAAGTTCTTTATATTGTATTCCCTCTATTGTAATTGTTTAATATCCAGGAACATCTTATCAAGTACATGTCAATATTAATATTCCTCATTTTTAAAGTAGAAACATCTAGAAGAGACGGACTGTGTATGTGGCTATTATAGCACTCTCTGTGTGCCTATGAATTATTATTTGAGGAAATTGTGCATGGCTGGAAGTAGACTCTGAGTTTCTGACACCCAGTTCTGTCTTTGCCTGGATAGATTGTCTAATTTATTTTTATTTTAATAGAAATGAGTTGGAGTAGAATTAAGAAGTGAATGTTGAGAAATTGCTCTTGAGAAACAAAGATGTTTCCCCCAGAAACCATAAAAATCTTATTAATTCCTACAAGACTGTGCTGGAATTGAAGAGCCATTTTCTGGCCACTTCACACTGGATCTATCTACCTTTACTGAAATCACGCTCTCTGTTTTAGTGCTTGAGCACAAACCACCTCATTCTGTTCTATTGCTGTTGCATTCAAGTGTCTGTTTTTTTTCAAGCAGGTTCCAAAATCACCGAAGATGGGAACTCTTATATTGACATTCTCTTTGTCCCCTTCTTGTCATTGTCTAAGTGTTATAGCACAGCAGTTCTTTTAAAACTTCATTATGAATGAAAGGAACTAATGAGAGAGAAGAAATATAATAAAAAGAACAACATGGTATGAAAGAGGAGTGCTCCCACCTTCATTCTGTTTCTTTCTTTAGATAGGAGAGTATTCTTTTCTCACATCATCCTCTTGGACATTTAAAAAGAATCTATGTTTGTCTCTTTGAGCACCCCTCTCACAAATCTTTTATCACCTTCTTTAACTTTTCGACCCTGTGAAGGCTAGAACTATCATCTAGAGTGAAGCTCTGATGGAGATGATTTTGCATATGTTTTCCATTCTTGATAGTCAACTTCCTTAAAAGAAATAAGAAGTTTCATTTTTACTGACTTTAGGGCTGCTGAAAGAGGCCCCTGCACTGGGTCCACAATTTTCAGGGCTTTACTCTGGCCTCCTGCAGCTGAGCCCTGTCTCATGGAGAGAGGGGTCTGTGGGCCCAAGGGGATGTGCTTACTCAGAACCTGTGCTTTCACTTGTATACCATGCTCTGGCTACTCAGAACCCTAGAATGTCTGTTCAAAGAGCCCAAGCCCCCATTGAGGGCCTGTGTGGTCCTCTTCTATAAGTCTGTCCTCTCAAAGGCAGATGATGACATCAGCATACATACCATAGGCCAAAGGATGACTCTTTGTGGGAGTTTGGGGGCAGACTGGAGGTGTGGAGGCCAGGGTGTCTGCACATGTGTGTACAAATTTGCAATGTGAAGTGTGGAGAAGTCAGGGGAGAGAAGAGAAGGGAGCAGGCCACAGGCCACAGGCTTTCCCCATGTGGCCATGTTCTCACTCAGAATATCAAGGACTCCCAGAATTCTAAATCCAAACCTGGTCTTCTAGGTTGTTACAAAAACATATGCTATGTGGACCTTCTTATGTACTCTTGACAGAATCCTGCAAATGTTAGAGACAGATCTATCAGCAATAATCCCAAAATTGTGTGTTTTTGTTCCTTTTATCTGCCTGTGTTTTTATTCTTGTTAAACGATGGTCACAAACACATTGCTCCTTGAAAGTAATGGGATTACATTGTCAGCTAGGTTTTTCTTCAGAGAGATATATGAGTGTCCCAGTTGTCTGTAAAATCCATGTTTAGGCAAATCATCTCTTTACTTTAGGATAGCTATAAGATAGTGAATTTACATGGCTTCCAATGATAATCTGGCCATTTTTGAACAGTGATTGAGAAAAAAATGGTTAAACTATTTTAGAATTTTAGATAGTGTCTCAGTCAATTTGGGCTGCTGTAACAGAATACTATATACAAGATGACTTAAACAACAAACATTTATTTCTTGCAGTTCTGTAGACAGAGAAGTCCCAAGTCAAGGTGGCCAGAGATTTAGTGTCTGGCGAGGGCCCTCTTCCTGGTTTGCTGATGGCCACATTCTTGCTATTCTTACATCATAGAGAGAAAGATCTTGTGTTTCTTCCTCTTTATATAAGAACATTAATCCCATCATGAAGGCTTTGTTTACCCTTATGACCTAATCTGACCCTAATTACTTCCCAAAGACCCCACTATCATAACATCGATAATTAGGGCTTTAATATATGAATTTTTGGGGGTGGGGTGGTGACACAAATATTCAGTCCATAGCAGATGGTTTGACTTAAGTGGCATTTCTTGCATGTGTTAAAGAGTGAGTTTTTATCGATGTGTTAAAGGAACCTTACCCATGATTTTTAAAAAGACATAAGAAATGACAGCTCAGAAAAACACAAGGAGAAAGCAAAGGATAAAATAGAAGGCTCCATTTAGTAAAAATGACTTAGAGTCAAAGTTTTCCAATCACCTAGAAAGCACTATAAAAAATTTCACAGTTTCAACAGTAGGTCTAACTATACATATGCAATTACGTTGTTGACCTTCCTGTTCAGGAGTTGTTACAAACTTAGTCTCACTCAATTGAATTTTTATTATTATTTTGTCTCTGTCCTCGTCTTTTAGAGAGAGAAGTTTTTTACCCTCCTACCATCACATCAATTTCCCCCCCTAGCACATATTGTTCTAGGGAAAAGTTTTATGGCATTATCACTGGGTTTTTTCACTTTAAGGTGGAAAGCGTTGTAGTTGATTCATCTTCTTTGTCTTGTCAAACACTTCACTCATCTTGACATTTGCAGAAGACTTCAAAGGTGTGTCTTCTACTAGTAATATTAAATTGCATTTTCTCTCATAATGTTCAATAGAGTTTGAATAGAATGCAGAAAATTACCAGAATATCTGATTTTGGCATTTGTTAACTGAATGATACATTGTCAACTACCTTGGCTTTTTATTCTGTTTTGTTCAAAGGAGAAGGAAAAGCACTCTGAAAATAATATCACTTTATTTCTTTGGAACAAACAGTAACAAACAATATTTATGGTGCTGAATTTAATTTCTATACATTTCTGGGCTTTATATAATAGTCTGTGCACCAAGTGGTTCAGGCACCCTCTTGACCCCTCCCTACACCTCAGCATGGACCTCTTCATAAAACAGTATTTAAATGAGAACAACAACCTAGAGAAATTCTTATTACATTTATAAAATTTTCACAGCAATATTGTCAGTTTGAACAGAAAATTGGAAATAATCTAAAAAATCAGTAGGAAAATAAACAAAATCATATAGTCAAACAATGGAATACTGGACAACAATGAAAATGAACCAGCTGAACTTACATGCATGTAACATGGACAAATCTCAACAGCACATTGAGGAAAAAAGCTGCAGTTACGTGTTGTTGTCACCAGGAGAATTATAACAATTTATACATGACTCCAAGCCTCTGATAATCACCATTCTACTACTCTCTGCTTCTATGAGTTTGACTTTATTTTTAAATTTTCTATTCTTTTTTAATTCTACTTTTTTCACTGTACATGTTTATGGGGTACAGATTGTTGTTTCGATACCCACATATATTGTACAATGATCTAATCAGAATAGTTAGTGATGTAGTTTGGATGTGTTCTTCCCTCCAAAACTCGTGGAAATTTGATCTCCAATGTGGCAGTGTTGGAAACTGATTGAGTCATGGGGGCAGAACCCTCATGAATGGATTAATGCTCTCCCTGGGAGAGGGGGGATTAATGAGTGAGTTCTTGCTCTATTAGTTCACAGGAGAGCTCATTGTTTAAAAAAAACCCTGGCACCAGGCCAGCCGTGTGGCTCACTTGGGAGAGTGTGGCGCTGGCAGCACCAAGGCTGCGGGTTCGGATCCTATATAGGGATGGCCGGTGCGCTCACTGGCTGAGTGTGGTGCAGAGGACACTGAGCCCAGGGTTGTGATCCCCTTACTGGTCAAAAAACAAAACAAATCAAAACAAAACAGAAAACCCTGGCACCTTTTCTCTCTCTTGCTTCCTCTCGCCATATGATCTGCTTGTACCCACCGGCTCCCTGCCACTTTCCGCCATGAGTAGAAGCAGCCTGAGGCCCATGTCAGATGCAGCTGTCCCAGAATCATAAGCCAAATAAACCTCTCTTCTTTATAAATTACCCAGTCTCAGGTAATTCTGTTATAGCAACACAAAACGGACTAAAACAGAAAATTGGTACCGAGAGTGGGGCGTTGCTATACAGATACCAGATAATGTGGATGCATGTTTGGAGCTGGGTAATGGGAAAAGGTTGGAGGAGTTTGGAGGACTTAGAAGAAGACAGAAAGACGAGGGAAAGTTTGGAATGTCTTAGAGACAGGGCCACTGGTAACGTGCAACATAGGCCTGGAAAAGCCATAGGCACCAGTGTGGCCCACTGGACTGTGCCTGGCAGAGCTGTGAGAACAAGGCTGCCTGAGGCTTAAGGGGCCCAGATGCCCAATTGTGCCCAGGATGCAGGACTTGGAGTCAAAGAAGATTATTTTGGAGGTTTAAGACATAATGTCTGCCCTGCTGTGTTTCAGACTTGTTTGGGGCCTGTTTTTCCTTTTTTCTGGCCTATTCCTCCCTTTTGGAATGGGAATGTGTAACCAATGCCTATTCCACCATTGTATCTTGGCAGTAGATAAATTTGGTTTTGTTTTTACAGGTTCAAAGCTGGAAGGACTTTAACTTTTGGTCTAAGATGAGACTTTGGACTTTGGACTTTTAAGTTGGTGCTGGAGCTAGCTAAGACTTTTGGGACTGTTGGGATAGAATGATTTTACTTTGTATATGAGAGTGACATGAGTTTCGGGGGGCCAGGGGTGGAATGATGTAGTTTGGATGTATTGGTAATTCTGTGATAGCAACACAAAATGGACTAAAACAGTTAGCATAGATATCACCTCAACATTTATCATTTCTTTGTGGTTATAACATTCAAGATCCTCTTTTCTGGCTATCTTGAAATATACAATACAATATTATTAGCTATAGTCACTCTAGAGCACCAGAACCTATTCTTCCTATCTAAATGTGACTTTGTAACTTTGTACTGGTCTACCAACCATTCCTTCACTCCCTGTCCACTTCCTTTCCCTGCCTCTGGTAATGACTATTGTATTCTCTATTGCTCTTTTCCCCCCTCTCTTTTAAATTTATTTTTTTAACTGACCCATGATAATTTTTATATATTATGGAGTATAATCTGATATTTGGGTACATTCATACTGTGTGCAATGATCATATCATGTTGCTTAGTACGTCCATCATTTCAAACATTTGTCACTTCTTTGTGTTAGGAACATTCAACATCATCCTGACTAATTATTCAAAGACACAGTACTTTGTTGTTAACTATAGTCTCCCTATATTATTATAGAACACTAGATCCCATTCTTCCTATCTTTCTGCTATCTTGTGTCCTTTGTACACCCTCTTCCCATTCTCCTATCCCCCTTCCCCTCACCAGTCTCTAGTAATCACTATTCTACTCTCTGCTTCTATGAGATCAACTTTTTTAGGTTCCATATGTGAGGGAGACCATGTGGTATCTCTCTGTCTGTGCTTGACTTATTTCACTTAACATAATTTTCTCCAGACTCATACATGTTGCTGCAAATAGCAGAATTTCATTTTTTTTTTTTTATCCCTGGGTAGTATTCCATTGTGTATATATACCACATTTTCTTTATTCAGTCATCCATTGAAGGACATTTAGGTTGGTTCCAACTCTTGACAATTGTGATTAGGACCACAATAAACAAGGCAGTGCCAATATCCCTTTGACATGTTGATTTCTGTTCCTTTGGATATGTACTTAGTAGTGAGATTGCTGGATCATATGTTAGCTTTTAAACTACAATCTGTAGTTGTTTAAGAAATCTTCATGCTGTTTTCCATAGTGGCTGCACTAATTTACATTCTCACTAACAATGTACAAGAGTTCCCCTTTCTCTGCCTCACCAGCATTTGCTATTTTCTATCTTTTTGATAATAACCATCCTAATAGGGGTGAGATGATATCTCATTGTGGTTTTGATTTGCATTTCTCTAATGATTAAGCAATGCTGAACATTTTTTCATATACCTATTGGCCATTTCTATATCTTCTTTTGAAAAATGTCTATTCAGTTCCTTGGCCCATTTTTAAAAATAGGATTATTTTTCACTATTTAGTTGTTTGAGTTCTTTGTGTGCTCTGGATATTAAATACCTTGTCAGATGCATAGTTTGCACATATTTTCTCCCATTCTGCAGGTTGCCTTTTTGCTCTATTGGTAGTTTCAAAAGCTGTGCAGAAGCTTTCAGTTTGATATAATACCCTTTGTTAATTTTTGCTTTTGTTCCCTGTGCTTCTGAAGTATAATTCATAAAATCTTTGCCCAGACCTATGTCCTGAAGTGTTTCCCCTATGTTTTCTTCTAGAAGTTTTATGGTTTCAGGTCTTGTATTTAAGTCTTTAATCCATATTGAGTTTATTTTGTTATATGGTGAGAGACAGTGGTCTAGTTTCATTCTTCTGCATATGGATCTCCAGTTTTTCCACTGTCCTTTTCACAATGTATGCTCTTGGCTCCTTGGTCAAAAATTAGTTGGCTGTAGGTACATGGATTTATTTATGAATTCTCTATTATGATCCATTGGTCTATGTGTCTGTTGTTGTGCCAGTAACATACTGTTTTGATTACTATAGGTTTATAGTATATTTTGAAGTCATGGGATATGTTACCTCCCACTTTGTTCTTTTTGTTCACAATTGCTTTGGCTATTCAGGACCTCTTGATGTTCCATATAAATTTTTTGAATTGCTTTTTATATTTCTGTGAAGTATGTCATTGGTGGTTTGATGGGATTTGCATTGAATCTGTATATTGCTTTGGGTAGTATGGTCATTTTGACAGTATTGATTCCTCCAATTTATGGGTGGGGGATGTCTTTCCAATTTTTTTGTGTGTGTCTTCTTTAATTTCTTTAATCTGTGTTTTATAGTTTTCATTGTAGAGATCTTTCACCTCTTGGGTTAAATTTATTCTTAGGTATTTTATCTTTTTGTTTCTATTGTAAATCGTATAGATTTCTTAATTTCTTTTTCTGCAAATTAGTTGTTGGTGTATAGAAATGCTGCTGATTTTTTATATTGACTTTGTATCCTGCAACTTCATTGAATGTGTTTATCAGGAGTTTTTTGGTAGAGTCTAGGTTTCTCTCCCTATAAAATTATGTCATCTGCAGATAGGGACAACTTGACTGCCACCTTTCTAATTTGGATGCCATTTATTTCTTTCTCTTACCTAATTGCTCTGGCTAGGAGCAATGTTGAATAGAAGTGGTGAGAGTAGGCATCCATGTCTTGTTCCAGCTCTTAGGGGAAAAGCTTTCAGCTTTTTCTATGTTTAGCTGTGGGTTTGTCATATATAACCTTAATTGTATTAAGATACATTCCTTCTATTCCTTAATTGTTGAGAATATTTATCGTGAAGAATTTTATCAAATGATTTTTCTTCATGTATCAAGATGATCATATACTTTTTTTTCTTGCTTTCTGTTCATGTGATGTATTATGTTTATTGATTTGCATATGTTGAACCATCCTTGTATGCCTGGGATAAATCCCTCTTGATCATGGTGTATAATCATTTTGATGTGTTGTTGGATTCAGTTTGTTAGTATTTTACTGAGGATTTTTTTTGCATCTGTGTTCATTATGGATATTAGCCTATAGTTTTCCTTTTCTGTCATGTCCTTGCCTGGCCTTATAGTATGAGTTTGGAAGAATTCTGTCTCCTTCAATTTTCTGAAATAGTTTAAAAATTATTGGTATTAGTTCTTCTTTAAACGTTTGGTATAATTCAGCAGTAAAGCCATCTGGTCCTGGGCTTTTCTTTGTTGGGAGTCTATTACCATTATTATATCACTTTTTATTACTATTATTTTTTAATTACTGCTATTTTTATTGCTATTATTAATGATTTAATCTCATTACTTGTTAATGGTCTTTTTATATTTTCTCTTTCTTCTTGGTTCAGTCTTGGTAGATCATATATGTCCAGGAATTTATTCATTTACTTTAGGTTTTCATATTTATTGACATATAGTTGTTCATAATAGTCTTGATGATCCTTTGTATTTTGATGGTATCTGTGGTAATGTCTCCATTTGTATTTCTGATTTTATTTATTTGGGTATTTTCTCTTTTTTTCTTGGTTAGTTTGGCTAATGGATTGTCGATTTTATTTTTTCAGAGAACAAACTTTTTGCTCAAGTGATCATTTGTGTTGTAATTTTAGTCTCAATTTCGTTTATTTCTGCTCTGATTTCTATTATTTCTGTTCTTCTACTTATTTTGGGTTTAGTTTGCTCTTTTCTAGTTCCTTGAGGCGCATTTTTATACTGTATATGTGGAATCTTTCTATGTTTTTTGATGTTGGCCTTTATTGCTATAAACTTTCCTCTTAATACTGCCTTGGCTATATCCCATAGGTTTTCATATGTTGTCTCTCTCTGTCCTCATTAGTTTCAGGAAATTTTTTGATTTCCTTCTTAATCTCATCTTTGACCCAGTGGTTATTCAAAAGCATGTTGTTTAATTTCCATTTATTTGTCTAGGTTTACAAGGTCCTCTCATTATTGATTTCTAGTTTTATTTCTTTATGGTCAGAAAAAATATTTGATATGATTTTGGTTGTTTTGAATTTGTTTAAATGTACTTTGTGGACTAATATATGGTCAATCCTGGAGACTGTTCCATGTGCTGATGAAAAGAATGCATATTTTGCAGCTGTTGGATGAAATGCTCTGTATATGTCTGTTAGGTCCATCTAGTCTATGGTGCAATTTAAATCCAATGTTTCCTAGTTGATTTTCTGTCTCAATGATCTCTCCAATGCTGAAAGTGGGGTGTTAAAATTCCCACCTATTATTGTGTTGTGTTTATCTCTCCCTTTTTATCTGATAATATTTGCTTTATATATCTGGGTGCTTTGGTGTTCATGCATATATATTTATACTTATTATATCCTCTTGCTGCATTGCTCCCTTTATCATTATATAGTCCCCTTCTTAGTCTCTTAGTGTGGATTTTGATTTCAAATCTGTTTTATTTCATGTAGGTATAGCTACTCCTGCTCACTTTTGTTTTCTATTTTCATGAAACATTTTCCATTCCTTTGCTTTTCATCTATATGTGTTATACTTATACATTTTTATGTTGCTATAATAGAATACCCGAGACTGGGTAATTTGTAAAAATAATTTATTTGGCTCATGATTCTGGGACATCTGCATCTGTTGCAAGTCTTTGGCTGCTTCTACTCATGCTAGAAAGTGGCAGGAAGCAGTGGATACAAGTTCATGTGGTCAGAGGAAGCAAGAAAGAGAGAATGAGGTTCTAGGGTCCTTTAAGGAACCAGCTGTCATGGGAACTAATAGAGTGAAGTAATCACTCAATACTCCCCTCCCCCAGGGTATTAATCAGTTCATGAAGGATCCACCCCCAATGACCCCAAAAACTCTCCACACTGACACATTGGAGATCAGATTTCAACATGAGCTTTGGGGAGACATCATACCCAAACTCTATCATTTTACCCTTTCCCCCCCCAAAACACATGTTCCTTTCACAAAACACAATCATTCCACTGAAATAGCCTCAAAGTCTTAGCTTGTTCTAGTACTGACTTAGAATTCTGAAGTCCAAAGTCTCATCTGAGACTAAGGGCAAAAGTTCTTCTAGCTGTGAACCTGTAAAAATAAAAATTAAAACAAAAACAAAAACAGAGTTATCTACTTTCAAGATACAATGGTGGAACAGACATTGGATACACATTCCCATTCTAAAAGCAAGGAATAGTCCAGGCAAAAGGAGGAACAGACCACAAACATCCAAAATCCCAGGCAGAAATTAAATCTTAAAGCTCCAAAATAATCATCTTTGGCTCCAAGTTCTGCATCCTGGACACAGTGAGGCATTTTGGCCCTCAAAGCATTGGGCAGCTCTGCCCCCAGAGATCTGTTGGAAGTAGCCCACTGGACTATACTAGGGTGTGTGTCTTTTCCATGCAGGTGTTGCACATTGCCAATGGCCCTACCATTCTGGGGTCCTGGTGGTGGCCCCACTCCATGCTGTGGTCTCTCTGTGGGGGTTTTGATGCCATATTTCTGCTCCACAATGCTCTAGTAGATGCCCTCCATGGTGGCTCCAACCCTGCAGCAGGTCTTTGCCTGGGCCCCCAGGTTTTTCCATACATCCTCTGAAATCCGGGTGAAGGCTGCTATGCCTCCACTGCTCTTGCCTTCTCCTGGTCTACAGACTTGGCATGTTGTGGACACTGTCAAGCCTTCTGGATTGTGTTCTTCAGAGCTGAAGCATGAACCACACTTGCTGCCACTTGAGGCAAGCCTGCTCCTGCCAAACTGCTTGGGATTCAGGGAGCAGTTGCAGCTTCCTGAGTTGGCACAGGGATGTGGCACTCCAGGTCTGTCCTCAGGAACAACTTGGTGCTCCTAAGCGTCTGGGTCTGTGACAGGAGGGGTGCCTTTGGAGACTTTTGAAATGCCTTTAGGGCTTTCCTCCCATTGTCTTGGCTATTAGCATCTGACTGCCTCATAGCCATGCTAATATCTTTAGCAAGCAGAACCTTCTCTGCACCTTTGGATTTTTCTGTTGCAAATGCTTTCTCATTCCTACCACATGGTCAGGCTGCAAATTTTCCTAATCTTTATGCTCTGCTCCTGTTTTAATTGTAAATTCTCTCTTTACATCATGCCTTTTCTGCTGTAACTGAGTGTATGCTGTTACAAGTAACCATGCAGTTGTCTGAATGCTTTGCTGCTTAGAAATTTCTTCTACCAAGCATTGTGGTTCACAACTCTTAAGACCCACCTTCCACAAAGTCCTAGGGCATGGGCACAATGCAGCCAAGTTCCTTGCTATGGTGTAGCAAGGGTGATATTTTGTCCAATTCCCAATAAGTTCATTTCGATCTGAGACCTCATCATGCTCATCAGCATGGCCTTTTACTGTCCACATTTCTATCAGAATTCTGGTCATAACCATTTAACAAATCTCAAAGATGTTCCAAATTTTCCCTCATCTTTTTGTCATCTTCTGAGGCCTCCAAACTTCTCTAACCTTTGCCCATTACCCAGTTCCAAAGAAACTTCCATGTTTTCAGGTATCTGTATAACAACACCCCAATTCTTGGTACCAATATTCTGTATTAATCCATTTTTATGTTGCTATAATGGAATACCTGAGATTGAATAATTTATAAAGAGATTTATTTGGCTTATTTTTTAGGACAGCTGCATCTGGTGCAGGCCTCAGACTGCTTCTACTCATGGCAGAAAATGGCAGGCAGCAAGTGGGTGCAATATCACATGGCAGGAGAATACGAGAGAGGAGAGAGAGAGAGAGAGAGAGAGAGAGAGAGAGAGAGAGAGAGAGAGAGAGAGAGAG
>NW_007728105.1:186166-192538 GCF_000696425.1 Galeopterus variegatus | reverse complement strand
AGAGAGAGAGAGAGAGAGAGAGAGAGAGAGAGAGAGAGAGAGAGAGATTGCTGCCAGGGTCCTTTAAACAACTAGCTCTCATGTAAATTAATTGAGCTAACTCATTCACTAACCACTAGCAGGGTATTAATCTGTTCATGAGGGATCCACTCCCTATGACCCAAACAGCTCCCAACAATGCCACATTGGGGATTAAATTTCAACATGGGTTTTGGGGGGAAAGCATACCCAAACTCTATCATGTGACTTTGTAGGTAAGGTATGTTTCTTGTAGGCAGCATATAGATAGGTCACATTTTTAAAATCCATTCAGCCAGTCTACATCTTTTAATCAAAGCATTTAATCCATTTACATTAAAGGTTATTATTATGTGAGGTCTTACTACTGTCATTTTGTTGGTTGTTTTTTGATTGTTATATACATCATTTGTTCCTTTCCTGCTCTCTTATTGTTTATCTTTATGGTTTGGTAGTTTTCTGTATTGATAAGTATTGATTCCTTTCTCTTTCTTTTTTTTTTTGTCCTTTTTGAGACCGGCTGCACCACGCTCAGCCAGTGAGCGCACCAGCCATCCCTATATAGGATCCAAACCCGCGGCGGGAGCGCTGCTGCATTCCCAGCGCCGCACTCTCCCGAGTGTGCCACGGGCTCGGCCCTGCTTTCTCTTCTTAATTTATGCATCTACTCTAACAGTAAGTTTTACCTTTTCATGTGTTCTCATAACAGTTGTTATTGTTCTTTCTTTTCTAGATGTAGGACTCCCTTAAGCATTTCTTGTAAGGTCAGTCTGGTGGTGATATATTTCCTTAATTTTTGCTTGTCTGAGAAAGACTTTATTTCTCCTTCATTTCTGAAGGATAGTTTTGCTGGGTGTAATATTCTTGGCTGGCAGGTTTTTTTCTTTCAGTACTTTTAATATACCATTCCATTTTCTCCTGGCTTATAGGGTTTCTGCTGAGAAGTTTGCTATTAGTCTAATGGGTGATTTGACATTTTTCTCTTGCTATTTTCAGAATTCTCTCTTTGTGTTTGACTTTGGAAAGTATTACTGCAATTTATTCTGGAGATAACCTATTTGGATTGAATCTATTTGGGGACCTTTGAGCTTCCTGGATTTGAATGTTTGCACCTTTCCCAAGACTAGGGAAGCATTCAGCTATTATTTCATTAAATAGGTTTTCCATATCTTTTTTGTTCTCTCCTTCTGGAATTCATATAATTAAAAAATTTGTTCACTTAATAGTATCCCATAGATCAGGTAAGCTCTGTTCATTCTTTTCTCTTTGTCTTACTATGTTATTTCAAAACTGCTATCCTCACAATCAGAAATTCTTTCTTCTGCTTTATCTAGTCTGTTGTTGAGACTCTCAGATATATTTTATATTTCATTCAATGAATTCTTTAATTCCATTATTTCTGCCTGATTTTTTAAATGATCCCTTTGTTGAATTTCTGAGTCAGAGTGTGAATTTTTTTTTTCTGATTTCAATACAGTTTCCTATATTCTGTTGTTATCTCAGTGAGTTTCCTTAAGATAATTGAATTGAATTACTTTTTGGCAGTGAGGAAGCCTGTCAGCTGTTTCCTGGGTGGTAGGCAGAGTTGGTAGGCAAGTCTTTTGTGAAGGGTCCTGTTTGGGGGGTGAGCAGGGCCATGAGGCAGGCCAGTGGGTGGGGATGCTAGGAAGGCCTGCAGTGCGAGGCCTTGATGAGATGCTTATGGATGGCAGTGGGGGCTGCTAGGCTAGCCTGCAGTGAAGAGGCCCACACAGCCCATTCTGGGACTGTTGGCAAGGCTGCTAGGTGGGACCATTTAGAATGCAACAGCCTGGATGCTTCTCCAAGAGGGCATTGAGGCACTTTATTCCCACCAGCCTAAGGATGTATTCATTAGGACTGAGATCTGTGAGCTGTTTTTCTGGGTTGGGGGCTCAGGTATACACAACCCAAGTAGTTGGCAGGCCTGGGGCCTATGGGGAGGAATGGGCAGTGATCTGTATGAGGAAGGGTCTGCCTGTTTGTTCTCTGGCCAGGGATGTGGAGGTGCATAAGTTAAGCAGGATTGGGGTGGCCTCCCAGATTGCAGAACTAGAGTCACAGTTGCTGTAAGCCCAGGCTTAAAGCCACTGGGATGACGGCATTGTAGCCTCTCCTGTGAGTATACTGGGATGAGGGCAGAGCCTTAAGGCTAGAGAAGTGCAGTGGCTACTGGCCCCAGGGCAGGCTGTGCTCCCAGAAATGGCTCTACTTTCAAAATTATGCCATCCTTCATTGGCGTAGTTCACAAAGGTGGGGTGTGGGGAGTGCACATTTTGTGCTCCTGTTCTAGAGCGATGCGGTGTATGTGTTCTAGGAAGCTCACCACACTTGGCTCTGGATTGGCCTGCTAAACGATCTGCTGGCCCCTTTGGTGAGATTGGCATGGCTCCTCTGCCTACATTTCTGCAGCAAGGAACAATTCCTCCTTCACTGATACCAATGTCAGAAACGTGATAACTGAGACCATATGCCTCTCTCTCCTCTCCATGCCACCATTCTGGGCTTTTGTGTTCCACAGGGATCTCACCAGTCTCTTGCCATTAACCTATACTTTCTCACTGATGTTCCCGTCAATATTTAGCTGTCTGTTAGTTCTTGTCTTTTTCTGTGGGAGGAGCATGCCCTGGGCACTTCTAGTCTGCCATCTTGCCTCGCCTCCCTGACTTTTTTAGATTCTACATGTAAGTGAGATCATTCAGTATTTGTCTTTCTTTGTACAGAACTTTTACCTCCTTGGTTAAATATATTTTGAAGTATTTTTTTTGATACTATTGTAAATGGGATTGTTTTCTTAATTTAATTTTTGCTTAGTTTATTTATGTATAGAAACACAGTGATTGCTGTATGTTGATTTTGTATTCTGAAACTTTAGCGAGTTCATTTATTAGTTCTCACAGTGTTTTGGTGGAGTCTTAGGGTTTCCTATATATAAGATCACTCATCAGCAATCAGAGACAATTTTACTCCTTCCTTATTGACTTGATGCCTTTTATTTCTTTCTTTGGACTATTTGCTCTGGTGAGGACTTCTAGTAGTAATATACTAAATATTAGTAGAAACACAGGGAGTGAGCATCCTTATCTTCTTCCTGATTTTAGAAGAAAATCTTTCAGCTTTTCACCATTGAGTGTGATGTTAGCTGTGGTCTTGTCATATATGTCCTTTATTATGTTGAGATAAAAAACTAATTTATACAGAATATTTAATCATAAAACAATATTGAATTTTGTCAAATTATTTTTGTGTTTATTGAGATGGTCATATGATTTTTATCTTTCATTCTATTAATTTTGGGTATCAAATTTGTTGATTTGCATATGTTAAACTATTTTTGCATCCCATGGATAAATCCCACTTGATCATGGTTTATAATCCTTTTAATGTGCTGTTTAATTTGGTTTGCTAGTATTTTGTTGAAGGTTTTTGCCTCTACGTTCATCAGGGATGTTGGCCTATAATTTTCTTTTCCTGTAGTGTTCTACCTAACTTTGGTATTGGGGTAATGCAGGCCTTATAAAATGAGTTTGGAAGTGTTCCCTTTCCTTCTACTATTTGAAGATTTTGAGACAGACTGATATTTATTCTACTTTAAATATTTGTTGTAATTCACTAATGTAGCCATTAGATCCTTGACCTTTCTAGGTTGGGAGGTTTTTGACTACTTGTTTAATCTCTGTATTAGTCCATTTTGTGTTGCTGTAACATAATGCTGGGAACTGGGTAATTTATAAAGAAAATGAAATTTATCTGAGGATGGGAAGTCCAAAGTCCATCTGGTGGTAGTGACAGTGACCCAGTAGTCTCATATTGCAAGACTGTGAAAGCAGAAAGAGCAGAAAGAGAGAAGACAGACTCTCCTGTTCTTTTAATGTCTTCAGAACCATGCCCCTGACCACCGTTTTTAATCCATTCACTACTGCATGGTCTTACAATCCAATCACCTCTTCAAGGCTCCACCTTTCAATTCCCATAGTAGGATTTAACACCCTCTTAACAGTCACAGTGTGGGCTAAGTTTCTAATACATAAAACTTGGGAGACAATTCAAGCTTCAGTAGTTTCAGGGGGACATAATTCAATCCACTACAATCTCCTTACATGTTATTGGCCTGTTCAGTTTTCATTTCTTCATGATTCAGTCTTGTATGGTCTACGTTTGCAGAAACTTATCCATTTCTTCTGTTTTATCCATTTTGAGTGCATATAATTGTTCATAGTAGTCTTTTATGATCTTTTGCATTTCTGTGGTATCAGTTGTAATGTCTTCTCTTGAATTTATAGTTTTATTTGTTTGAAACTTCTCTTTTTTTCTTAGTGTAACTCAAGGTTTATCAACTTTGTTTATCTTTTCAAAAAAACATAACTCTTAGTTTGTTGATTTTTCTATCATCTTTCTAGTCTTTATTTTATTTATTTCTGCTCCATACTTTATTCTTTTCTTACTTCTGTTAACTTTGCAATTATGTTTTGTTGAAATAGTTTCTTGAAGTGTAAGGTAAGTTACTTATTTGAGATCTTTCTTTTTTCTTATGTAGGCTTTTATCATTATAAAATTCCCTCTTAGAACCACTTTTCCTGCCTCCCATAAGTTTTGGAATGCTTCCATTTTCACTGTGTCAATATACTTTTTGAATTCTCTTTTGATTTCTTAATTGACACAGTAGTTGTTCAGGAAGTGTTTAATTTCCTTATATTTGTAAATTTTCCTATTTCCCTGTTGCTATTGATTTTTAGTTTAGTACTATTGTGATGAAAAAAGTGCTTGAAATGATTTTATTCTTCTTAAATTTGTTAAAACTTGTTTTGTGGCCTAACATATGATCTATTCCAGAAAATATTCTGTGTGCTTGAAAAAAATGTTTATGCTGTTGCTGTTGGATGGCATGTTCTGTATGTCTTTTAGTTCCAGTTAGTCTATAGTGTTGTTTGGGTCTGCTGGGTCCTTATCACTTTCTGACTGTATGATCTGTTCATTGTTGAAAGTGGGGTGTTGAAGTCTCCTACTATTATTGTATTGCTGTCTATCTCCCATGAAATCTTTTAATATTTGGTCTATGTATTTATGTGCTTCAATGTAAACTGTATACATATTTATAATTGTTGCATCTTCTTGATGAATTGACCCCTTTATCATAAAATGACCTAATTTATCTCTTGTGAATGTTTTTGACTTAAGGTGTATCTTCTTTGATATAAGCATAGTCACTTTTGCTCTCTTTTGTTTACCTTTCACATGGAATATCTTTTATTCATCCTTTCATGTCCAACCTGTATTTCTTTAAGGCCAATGTGAGTCTCTTGTAGGCAGAAGTTAGTTGGATTTGGCTTTTAAATTTATTCAGCCACTCTGTTTTTTGATAGGAGAACTTAAGATATTTACACTTAGATTATTTAGTGATGTGGAAGAACTTACTTTTTTTATTTAGTTATTTGTTTTCTGTATGACTTATATTTTTTTGTCCCTTACTTCCTCCATCACTGCCTTCCTTTATGTTTAATTAAATTTTTTTTGTAATGGCATGATTTGAAAATTTTCTTATTTCCTTTTGTGCATATTCTACTGTTTTTTTTTTTTTTGTGATTTCTGTGGGAATTTCATGTAACACCCTAATGTTATTGCAATCTACTCTTTTCCACTTTCTCTCTTGTTTTAGTTTAATAGCTATACATCTTTGCATTAAATTTAGTGGTTGCTCTAGGTTTTACAATATGCATATTCAGCTTATCATAGTGTGCCTTCAAAGAATAATATACCATTTCCCAAGCAATATAAGAAATTTAGAGCATTCCCTTTCCATTTTTTGTAGTATATGTTTAACAATATATCATAAATTGATACCAACTTAACTTCAATTGTATACAAGAACTCTATTATTTATAATTCTACCCTTAATTTATATTATTGATATCACAAATTTCAGTTTTAGACATGTGTACCCTTTAGTATAGATTTTAAATTTGTTTTTATGCATTTGTCATGTAATCCTGTAAAAAATAAAAAAGTCAAGTTGTGAACCCATAATACAATAATAGTTAAAAAATATTTGTTCATGAATTTACCTTTACTGGAGAGCTTTTTATTTTGTATAATTTTGAGGTACTGTCTAGTAATATCCTTTCATCTCAACTTAAAGGGCACTCTTTAGCATTTTTGTAGGAAAGGTCTAGTAGTAATGGGCACCCTTAGCTTATGCTTGTGTGGGAATGTCTTAATTTCTCACTCATTTTTGGAGAACAGTTTGCCAGATATAGGGTCTTCACTTGATATTTTTTTCTGTCAGTTTTTTTTTTTTTTTTTTTTTTTTTTTTTTTTTTTTTTTTTTTTTTTTTTTTT